>NW_020291897.1:0-50980 GCF_003184865.1 Aspergillus homomorphus CBS 101889
CCCCCCTCCACCTCTCCCCTCTTCGCTCTTCTTCTCTTTCCCATCCTTTAAGTCACTATCACTGTCAGTCCACTGGCTTGCATCATTATCCTTTCTCCTCATTCCAAGATTCTTCCGGGCCCCTCTTCTCCTTGCCTGACCTATCCTAATCCCGGTGGTACCCTCATTCGTCAGCTCCGTTGCGGCTTGTGCACTCGCTTACTAGTCGCTTCCATACGGCTCGTCGAGAAGAACGTCCCTGATCTTCTCTTACCTCTCTGCATACCAACGAAGCTGTCCTGCTGGAACAATACTCTCCCGCGTCCTCTCGATATTCCTGATCGTTCGTGGTGTCTTGAAGGATATTTTGCAGAGTGCAGTTTCAGTGACTAGTATTCTCTGCCATCCACGAGTCCACCATTGCTCCTCTGCCGGGTGCTATCATCCAGGAGCCACTCGACCACCCTGCAACCTCTGGAGGTTCACATCGATACAACGAACGGGCGGGAAGCCCGGCCTGATAGCTCAACGAACAGTCGAATTAATTCCTGACGAGACCCTTGATCCTATCAGTTTCATACACCGTGATAGCATATCTGTCACCGTCTCGCTCCAGCAGCTTGCTTAATTTCATTTTTGTTTCGAATCCACGTCCCCCTAAAACATCCCCCCCATCCTTCACAATGGCCGACTACAATTCCCTCTATCAGCACAGCCTGTATCTTTCCCCGGATCAGCAAGACCTCCTTCTAGCTGCGCTTTCTTCCAACAACCCTCCGTCCAAACAGCAACCCAATAACCAGATCAAGAGATCAACCTCCGAGCCAGATTCCACCCCCGGCAACGCATCGTCGAGCAGCTACAATGTATCGCCTAGCTTCGACCTCACTCAACCCAACTCCGGCACTCTTGGATATGGAGATGATGAAAGCCCTTTTCTCGACTTCAACCCGGAGCTTGACTTTGACTTTCAGGGTACAGAGAATCTGATCGGTGACTTGCCCGATGGACTTTCTCTGCCGGACGAACATGAGCCAGGCGAGAAAAGAAAGGACATGGACGGCCCGACCGAGGAGAATGAAGGCTCCGGCAAGAAACGAAGGGAAAGTGATGACAAGACAGCCAAGAAACCGGGAAGAAAGCCATTGACCTCCGAACCCACTTCGGTATGTATATCTGCGCATTGATCAAGCTACCGTTCCCTCATGGTGCTAATTCTCCCTTAGAAGCGCAAAGCGCAAAACCGCGCAGCACAGCGGGCATTCCGTGAGCGCAAGGAGAAACATCTGAAGGATCTGGAGACAAAGGTGGATGAATTGCAGAAGGTTTCGGATGATGCTAATCAGGAGAATGGACTGCTTCGCGCCCAGATTGAGCGTCTACAGGTGGAGCTCAAGGAGTACCGGAAGCGCCTGTCCTGGGTTACTAGTGGGAATGGTCTCTCGGCTATGAACGCTATCCCTGGAGCCTATTCCAAAGGCGTTTACAGCGGCCTTCAAAACAATGATTTCATGTTCGACTTTCCCAAATTTGGAGACCTTCCGGGTGCACACATCTTCAACAACGGTCAATGGGGCAAGAACCAACAGAACAAGCTCAAGAACGATACCACCTCCCGGAACGAATCGCAGGTCCCTGGCGTTTTGAGCCGAGACACGTTGAATGGTGTCAAGGCCAATGGATCCGCCACAAACACGCCCAGTCCCATGTCACAGTCGAACGGTGGACGCCTTCCTTCCAAGAGTGCCACGCCCAAGCTCCAAATGACCCACAACTCTCAGCACGCTCCCTCTGTGCAGGACACTTCGACCTCTGACTCGCCGTCTTCCTCGTCTGATTCTCACCAAAGCCAGTTCCTCTCTTCCAGCGGCACCTCACCCGAGCCGTCGGTTAACTCCCCCGCAGCCAAGCACTACCTTGACCACAGTAATTGCACCTACTCCGGAATCAACGGAGAGGAGTCTTTCTGCGCACAACTCGGTATGGCATGTGGCAATATCAAGAACCCGATTCCAGCTGTCAGACACAGCAGTGTCAGTGCCACGAACACGCCCAGTCAGCCGAATCAGGGCTCCACAGAAACTCCTGCACCCGAGCCTGCTCTCGACGTTCTCGCCCAGCAGAATGGAGGACAATTTGATCCGGTGCTGTTCGGAGATTGGCGCGAACCTCAAGATGCGATTTTGTCTCAAGATTTCGGTACTTTCTTCGATGATGCATTCCCGTTGCCAGATCTCGGCAGTCCCTCGCACAACTTTAGTGAGGTGACCAGTCAACAGCAGCAGCCAAAGAAGAACTTGATTGCAGAGATTGACAGCAAGCTGGATGAGGATGAGGTGGTGCCTGGGGAAGACCAAACCCAGATGATGAGTTGCACTAAGATCTGGTATGTTCTCTCCTCGCCTGGTATCAGCCAAAGGTTACTAACCCAGATCAGGGATCGCCTGCAATCTATGGAGAGGTTCCGCAACGGCGAACTCGATGTCGACAATCTCTGTTCCGAGCTCCGCATGAAGGCTCGGTGTTCCGAGGGCGGCGTGGTCGTTAACCAGCAGGACGTCGAAGACATCATGGGACGCGCCAAATAGCCCACAACACATGACGCTCTCGCTCATTGACAAGCTCAACTATCGCCGTCGCTACCGCTTCCGACACTATTACTGCGTTTCAGATACCCACTACCTACAATGCAATCACACTACCGCTATTGATGTCGTTATGACCCAGGGGGAAATTTTTGGATAACGGAAGATTTTTGTTTACCCAAGAGCACACAAAATCGGACGGAAAACCAGCTGCCATTTGGCATAATCTTTCGCCCATATACGCGTTTTGCTTCCCCTACAACTATCTATGTATACACATATTACATATTTTTATCATCTACGCTCATTGCCTACATTCTCTTTCTGTATTCTGTCTTTCTTATTATCTCGCTTGCACATTGAACTTTATTGGGAGGTGTGCTTGAAACCTGGATAACATCATATCTTGGAATCTGAGAAGAGTCTGTACCACACCATCGCTTAGGAGTATGAACTTGGGGTGTCTGGCTTTTAGTTTTGTGCTCGAATGCTCGCTTTCCTGGAACGAAAGTACGCCTCGTCTGTTTGCTTGCACAGATTACACAGATCACAGATCCGAATTCTGCACTCCTTCATTAGCTTTCCAATTCTGTTCGTTATCAGGAGGAATGGAATATGGGGACCTGCGGCGCATCTGCGTTCTGCGTTAATAAATGGTGGGGGCATTTCTTGCCTGGGATACTCACTTTACGAGCAGTTCGTTAATCTTGCTTTTTACTTAAGAAATACGAAACATACGAAATACAGTATCCTTACTCTCATTCAGTCGGGCTCATTCGTCCCTGCGTAAATCCGGAATCTGCAACTCCCGGTGATGAACAGTGTACAGTACCTGCATCCGGGCTTCGTCGACCATCGGATGCAGCCTGTTCTCCTACAGTGTGTGTGTGTGTGTCTGACCTCAAGCAACCGGCCAGCATGGAACATGACAATAGCATCGTAGAATTGCTTGGGTATATTGACCGCCACAGAACGTGATTCAGGTGGGGAGTGTGCTTTTCAGCATCTGCCAGTCCTTCAGTGAGAGTCAAAATCGATGAGAACTACACGATCTTCGTCGCGTTCAGTCCCGAATATGTTTCAATCGGGTGGGAGGCTTCTTATCATACGGGCAACCGATCAAATCGTTGCCCATCGTAGATGAAGAGAGACTTTCGCACATGATCTCAACTCAAAATTCACTGTACAGTTCGTGGTCGATGGATGAACTGATTGATAGGAGACCCACCCCGCCTCGGGGAGAAGAAGAAATATATAAGTAATACCTGCCAGTGCCGAAATCGTTCCCTCGAAAGAGACAGTACTAAATAGACAAGGCCTTACCTATATAGCATCATGACACCCACTGCCGCTGCCAGTACTTCGTCTACTTTAACTCTACTAGTAACGAAATCCAAGACCCAAAATGGAAGTTACAAGGGTATCGATATTGGGGTAGCCGTCTCCAGATGGAGAAAAGGAAGAGACAACACAACAGAAATTTAAGAGTACAAAAAGAATAAAAAAGGGAAAAAAAAAAAGAAAAGACCACAACACCGCTCTGTCCGCTTGCCTTGTTCCTTGTCCTCCCTTTTTTCTCTTCTGCACTTTCCGTTACTGCCTTCCCTACTCTTGCCTGTTCTCGCCTGCAGTATGCCCTCCGCACACACACATCCATCAATCACCACAACACCAAGGTTCCATCCATATCTTGACATTCCGTGCTCATAATTCCCCTTCTCATACCACCGGTGCTGGTTTCATTTCCACCCCAAGTTCAACACCCGACCGTCCACGGTGGCTTCTGTGCCAACGAATAACATAACTCCTGAGCTCCCGATGGGTCCTGATCTCCGTCGTGAGGCCGGACAAACTGATCTATCAATGGAGCAATCTTACCATCGTTGCACGGTGAATGATGTCTACATGGAAAAAGAAGGAAGAACGAGAGAGAGAAAAAAATCGATGAAGATTCAAACGCATCTCGCTGAAGAGGTAGTTAAAAAAACGAGTAGTGGAAAGGTAGATAAGGGAAGAAAAGAGGACGTCATTTTTGCAGACAAGAAATATTCCGCACAAGGAAGATTAAAGTATCGAGCGGATACCGTGCAAAATTCGTAGGAACATGGGTGGGGGAATGTCTTGGGCGGAGACGGATGCGAGAGTTAGAAGAGACATGATGTGAGAGTAGGAAGTGAGGTAAGGAGCACGGATCAAGAAAAGAGAAAGAAAAGGAAAAAGCTTTCGACACAGAATGAGAAGGACGGAGGAAAGAGGCAAGATGAAATCAATAAATGTGACGACAATTACACCTCAAGCGTCCCCCCCAGCTGCGGCGGCGGGCTTGCTATCCCCAGCCGAGGACTCCGATGGCCCACCCTTGTTGAAGCCACCACGACCACCACGGCCGCCGCGACCGCCTCGATCGCCACGCCCACGGCCCCGTCCCCCGAATCCACGGCCTCGGTTGGTCTCACTGTCGCTCGCACCACCGCTCTGGTATCCACGCTGAGAGGAGCTGGCACCACCCCGGTTGCTGCTTTGCCATGTGCCGGCGTTGCCACGGTGGCTGCCGCGATCCTCAAAGAACTTGATGTTGGGCTTGCGGGGCTGACCAGGAGGGCTGGGCTTCTTGTGTTCGGCGGGCTGGCGGTCCAGCGCGGCCTTGGCCTCTTCCACAGTCGCAAAGGTTACGACGTGGTTGAACTTTCCCCACTTCTCCACCCGTATCATCTTAGCCTGGTCTTCCTCGGGGAAGAGATCGCGAACGGCTTGTTCGTTATCGACGTTGGAGACAAAGAGACCGTTGCTCGCCTTCTTCTCAGGCTTAGGCAGGGGTGATTCGGAGGGCTTGTCGGGCTGAGCGGTGCCGTTGGCCTCAGTAGTAGCGGCCCTCTCGGGAGACGCCACGGAAGGCTGACCGGCGGACGCGCTAGGAGGCTGAGGAGTAGCGGGCTTGGGGATCACGGGAGCCGGAGAGGTGCGGACGGGAGCGGCAGCACCCTTGGCCTGGGCGGGTTGAGGCGGTTGCTGGGCAGGGGCGCCAGGACGTCCAGAAACGGGCTGCACCTGACCGAACTGAGGAGCAGCGCCGGAGATGCGGGGCGAAGCGACACCGGCAGGAGGACCAGCGGCCGGGACGGGAGCGGGTTGGGCGGGGGCCACAGGCTGGGGCTTTCCGGTACGGTGAGCGAAGTTGAAACCCTGCGCGCGCATCTCAGTCGCAATGCGGCCAGCCTCAATCTCCAGCACCAGGAAACCAAAGGCGGCATCTGCCAAGTTGAAGTTCCACATGTTCTTGAACGCACTCTCATCCACCTGGCCGGCCGCGTTGCCGGGAGCAGCAGGCCCACCGAAGGGATTGCCGCCGTTGGCAACAGTAGGCATCCGGTTCACCACTTCCAGAGCGTTGTCCAAGAGTGTCTTCTGAGCCTCATTCTGCGAGATGGCGGTCTCGACTTCACCGCGGACGGTCTCCCACACGTCGTTGAAGGAGGCCTTGGAAGCAGCCAGCTTGCCACGGTAGTGGTCCAACGAGGGGTTCACGGAGAACTCATTGTAGGATGAACCATAGCGGAAGTGCAGACCGGCGGAGATGGAGAAATCGGCCTTGAGCGTGACGGACAGCTGGTTCAGCATTCCCTCACGGGCGGGCGAGGCATGCGTGACGAAGACGCGGGTCTCGGACGGATCGTAGACCCGGTTGGCCGTGTCGATCAACTCACCCATTTGTAACAATGTCGTCCACATGGTACCCTGACCACCCGCAATCGTAGTCTTGCCCTCCCCATTGTCGAATAGCTTGTGCATCACGACGGCACCACCTAGACCCAACAGACGCAGCTTGACACCACCAATGTCTAGCAGTCGCGAGTTGGCCTCATCGATGATGTGAAGGTTGTTGACCTTGTACTCCCCTGAGCGGAACTTCTCCAACACCCGAACATCTTCACAAGCACCCCAGACAGTGTACACGGGGACATCGAGAGTCAGCCGCTTGTCAAGCAGCATGGAGAGTTCTGAGAGGGGGAGCTGGTCGGGGGTGAATCGTTGCTTGATCGACTGCTGGGGAGGAGTCTGCGCGATCGTCCGCTTGACATTCTCCGGTAGCAAAGGTGAGTATTGAGCCACGTGCTTCAAGGTCCTAGAGGTGAGAGCCCAATCATGGTTAGTGGACCCAGTCCGATCACATGAACGCAGGCACCGGGGTCAATGCTCCTGCAGAACGAGGTGGCTCCATTGAAGCATCAGAGAGAACTCACTTGTCGGCAATGCGCTCCAGCGAGGTATCATCGTAGAAACCGAAGTCACCAGTGTGAATGATGTGGTCCGCACGGGCCTGTCTGGCCAATTCATTCAGAGACTTGAGGTTTCCTACATCACGAAAAAAGCAAAACAGAAGTCCCCAACGTCAGCTCGATCTTGTTTGCTAGGTGCGACCGGCACATCGGAGGTTCTGTCCGGAGCACATACCTCGAACATCGGCAATACACAGAACTCGGACGGGACCATTTTGCAAAACGCGGCCATTGTTGGGGAGAAGAGGGGTGGCGCCGGGGACAGGACCAGAAGTGACAGCACCGTTGGGAAGCGGATAGCCTTGAGGACCGAAGTTATGAGGAGGACGGGGCTAGAAACAAGGTCGCAGGTCAGTCAGTGAGCTGCACAAGGATCCATCAAGTGAGCGCGTTCGGGGAATCGCTGCTGAACGCAAGCACGTGGAGCGGAGGGAGAGCAGGAGCAGCCATGACGTTGACCATCAACAGCCAAGCTGGAGAGGCGATCAGGCGAGACGTACAGAAGCCATGGGGGGAGAATGTAATGACGGCGATGGAGGATTCGAAGTCGGGAGGGGAAGTGGCTAAAGCAAGGAGAAGCTGTAAAAGACAGGCAGAAAGAGAAGAAGGAGATGATAGAGGGGAAAGGAGGAGAAGAACACAAGGAGGAAGAAGATTGGAGTGGGAGGGAGGAAGTGAATAGAGAGAGAGAAAGAGAGGGAGAAAGCAACAGCAAGCCAGCAAGCAGTGTTGAAGCAACAGAACAGACAAGAGAGGTTTGGTTTGGTTGGGTTTGCTTGGTTTGGCGGGTTTGGCAACACAACGACATCCCCGATTAGGTAAGCACCTCCAGGGGCAAAATAACAACAACAAGAAGGGCGCAAGGGACAGTCTGAACTGAACTGCCAGCTACAAGACAAGAACAGTCATTCATTTGATCGACACCAAGTGACTAGAGGAACTGGTACAGTCCCAAATCTCACTCAATCCAGTCAACAACTTACTGGGCTGGTGGGCGACAGTAATTCGCCCACTCTCTACACTGTAACACAAGATCCAGCCAAAAAGCACCGATGGGTCACCAAACTGCGCTATATACATGCTGCCTAGCGTATCCTTGACTCAGAGCTCTTGATTGTGTTCCAAGAGTACTTGCTCATCATCGTGATGATTTACCAGCTCTCCAAGTCTCCTCACCACGCCCTGCTGCAGAGATCGGGGGCCCTGCAAAGCCAGCAGAGCGAAATGTCCTCCAACTGTCGGCCGCGCTCGACACAAAACAGGAATTCCGGGGCTGCCTCCTTCCGCCGATGTGGCGATGTAACGGTCGGAAAAGGGCCAGTGATGCTTGCCGTTGGTCATATATCGCCACAGGTCGTCAACAAACTCATCGCGGGTGCTGGAATCAAGCGCCCCAGCTAACCACATATTCCAGTCCGACTTGGCCCAGTCCTGTCGATGATCCAACGGAACGCCGTATTCGGCTCGGACAGACCTGAAGAAAGCATATCCCATGTCATATGCAGCCTGAGGGAAGGTCCCCAGGTCCAATAGCACGTCGGGGTAGAGGTTGTATGGAATCTTCCAGGAGGTCGGCTTTCCCGGATACTGCAGCACAAAATGTGTCCTATGCGCGTCCAACCCCAATCCCTGGGAGAATAGTAGGTTGGCTCTTTCATCGCCAATCCGGCAGTATTCGGGAAGGCCGCTCAGCTCCCCAAAAGCCTTGATCCCCACGGCAGCCTTGATGGCAAGATTTGTTTCGTTGGCTAATGGTCCAGCAGCGTCGTTTGAAGAGAGCTGCTCCGCGATATCAATTCCATGCTTCATAAGGTAATCCGCATAGCTCTTCAGAAGTGCAGTGTACTGAGACGCCCATGCTGCATCTCCTGTGGCACGGACGCAGGCGAGCACGAGAACCAGCAGGTTGCCGCATTCCTCAATTGGCATCGGCTCTGCTTGTTGGTCGTCGTGGCCGGTAGCATTCGGGTAATGCGAGCCCATGTCATGAATCACATAGGGCTTGCGCCAACGCCCGGCCGCAAGATACCGCATCATGGGTTCCAATAGAAGTCGGATATAGTCTGGATCCAAGATATAGTAGATGGGAAAAGCCGGCATGATGACATCCACCGTATTAATGTTGCCATCGCTGGACAGTTCTTTGATGAAGGCTAATACATCCGTGGCGTCCAGAGTGTCATTAGGGATGACAATCTCGATTCCCGCGTAGGCCTGACGAGCCGACAAAGTCACAATGTCGGCGTACTTCTGCCCTGCTACGGCGGTCGCCTGTTCCGCCATCTCCGAATCGAGAGCGCGAGACTCCCGGAGAGCATCGAAATAATCGTCCAAGAAGTACGAGACTGCATCGTCTGTTCTGGGGTACGAAGCCCGGTAGTATCCCGTATATGACCTTCCCAGATAGTTGATAGACTCTTCACGCACGTGTCCAACGGCAAAAGTTACAGATTGCGTGTTCACGACGATTCCCAGGTCGTGAGCGAGGGCCACCACGCCACCACGCACCCACGGCTGGATGGCATTGGCCAAGGTTCCAGTCTGGGCGAATTGAGAGTGCACCTCGCTATTTTCTCCCGAAGAATACGAGAGGGTTGTGCCTGGAGTAGCTCGAGAAGCTAGGATTGCTTCGCCCCAGGTTGCCATGTCACTCTCCTCGGAGTATGCAGTAGCATTTTCCACCTGTAGGGAGTGGACAGCGGTAGAATTGGCGTAACGGAAATCCTGGGTAGTTAGTTGCGACTTTCCTGTCCACCTTCCGTCGATGCTCGAGTATACCTGAACCCTGTTGGGTGAGGTTCCGGAGACTGAGACGGTCAAATAGCCTGAAATGAAGCGAGTTAGCACTCACCACCACCACCGTGGTGCAGACACCATCGCTTACTGAAAGGTAATGATTGTCGAAGGTAGTTGGAGGGTGATATGGGAGAGAAGAAATCTAGTGTGAAAGTCATCGAGCCAGCAGTGAGGATGAAGATGGAATGGGTGGCGGTATATTCAGCACTGCAAACAGTAGCAGGGCGGATATGTTCGTCGGGGGTCTTGACGCCCATCAGACTGTAGGCCTGGCCATCTACACGGGCCATCACAGACCAGGTGAGAGTCTGACCTGTCCAGAACTGAGGTTCGGCCAAAGGCAGGCTCTGGATTTGATCGCTTGGCATCCATGTTGACAGGTATGGGCTTCGAACAGCTAAAGGGTATGATGGAGGAGCTACTGGATAATAGCCGATGGGAGTCTGCTTATTGGGGATAACTGTGGAGAGCAACGTGGTCAAGAGTGAACTCAGACCCAGATTGGTGGTGAAGTCGAGATACATGGTTGCTCTAGCTCTAATGGACGTAAGCTGAAGAGAACGAAGAGCTGAAGGACGGAAGACATGCCAGATGAGGGGAAAATCAACAACTGGCGAGGATGACGACGCCTGGCCCGCCCCAACTGCTGATCGTCTCCCTCTCTGACAATGATGACCGCCAACGTCAACTTACAAGAATCACGAACTAATACTTGTGTCAAGATCTCTACTTAGTCTATCAGCCTCCATATCGAATCCACAGTCGAAGAGTCGGCCGGGGGGACGGCACGCACTCAGAATGAGTAGTATTCATATTTGGCACACCCAGTGAAGTAGGTAGAGGCGTTTCTATGCCTCTTCTACTCGGAGAACTTGTGCGATATTTTGAGCGTCTATCAGAATCCAAATGCCATAACAAGAACAATGCCCGCGTAAGTATCATGGCTGTGGGGCCAGTCATACAATAGGGCCTTGTCGGCCGTCGTGCAAGGTAAACCTTCCCTTATGTAGCTTTCCCGCCTATCGCTTTTTGGTATACTCGTATCTAGAAGTCAGAGTGTTGATAGAGACATCCAGGCTGAAGTCAGCCTTGCGCGGGTGGCGTCTGATTGCTGAGACGCGTGGTGAAACCGCGAAGTTGATTTCAACCCACAGCAGGATGTCTACGCGCAATTGGTGTCGCCACTGATGCGCCCGACTATGGAAACGAGCACCACTAGAGCTTTCCAGGTACTTCCTCCTCGGGTGTCATCAGGTTGCATGTAATCCCTGTTCGTGCAAGAGGATTGGTTGTCGGTCATATCTACCCCAAACCTGAAGTGTCAGACCAGGCCTTCAAGGTGGATAAGACAAGTGTAAGTCCACAAATACCTTGCGTATGACAGAAGCGGCAACCGCCGTCTAGGTATTAGCTGTCACTTTCCCTCTCGGGCTGAGGGGACTCTTGACGATGGTAGTTGGACTACAAGTCGCCGCGACTCTCCAGTGAAGGCCATACTCCACCGTCAGGCTGTGCCAGCTTGATGAACTTCACTCTGGCAGTTTCCACGTGCGTCGACTCCCGGGGTGTGTGACGGTAGATATCAATCCGGCGCGGGCGAGCCTTTGTTTCGGCGCTGGAAGGTCGATTGGCTCAGATCGCAGGCCAGCCTTCGGAGCTGGAGAATCGTGACGCATGTAAATTGATCTAATGCGGTTGAATGGGAGACCCTCAAGTGCTGATTACCGTGCGGATCGTGGTTTCGTCGTCGAGCGCATGCCTCTTTGGGAGAGAGCAAACCCGAACGGGGATGAGTCGTGGAGTTGAAGGAATGGACAGGTTATAAGATGGCAAGACATGCTCTTATGTTTCTTGTTGTTCCTGCTTTCTTCTAATCTCGTGATAGCATACCTGATCCGCATGAATTAGTAGATCTTGCTGGTCATATCTCAGAAAGAAGCAATGGTATCGGAACCTTCCGATCGTTTCAGCATGGCTTGAGGTATCCATTACTTTCGCTATATCCCTACACATGGCATCACACCACAGCCACTTATCACTCAAGGCCGAGAAACAGCTTGGCCCAAATTGGCCAAGGCCACGCCTCCTTGATGCGGATACCCCACCCAGTTGGTGAGGGATTTCCATGTTGAACCTCAAGGCACTTGAATGACAACCTGAAAGACCCTTATGGGCCACTGAGGACCATCGAGAAGCCTGAACCTCATTTTATCACACCACAGATCCCCCCCTGCCTGACCGAAAGATATACATAGTGGTAGTATCTTTAGATAAATAGAGGGCGGAGGAGATTGTGGGGAAAGTGATTCACTGAAAGGTGGATGAAAAGTGCGAGGTGGTGGGAGGTCCTCTTGAACTAGCGGGACATTAACGCCAAAACTTGACAACAATGGATTCGGCGTTCGATGTTTCTTCGCAGTGCTGATGGTATACTCTAAGCGTGGCAGAGAGCCTGTGCCGTAACGTCTCTCACGACCACACTGAGCAGATATCGAACAAGCTGATACCAGAAGATGGATGACCAGACAAGAAGGTGCAGGTCACGACTGAAAAGCCATCATGATGCATTGAATGATATATCTGTGTGTAGCTGGATTCGAGCCAGAGATATCAATAGAATCAATGAACGGGTTGACATGGGAAGCAGGCTGGAATCATGCTTGAGTTGCTTCTGGTATTGATTTGATAGAGACGTTGATACCACGACCAGAGCGGAGTGATAGGACAGGGTGTACACCCATGGGCTCTCTAAACGCAGCCAGAAGCTGGTAAGCATCTTTCCTAGATCGTAGGCGTCTTCAACCCGTCGCGCGTCTGGGCTGGTGTATCAACGATCATTGGGAAGGGAACTGCCATGGAGTCTCACTAGGCAAGATTTCGGGACTGCGAGTAGATGATTAGGTCCAGCTCAGATAAAATGTTATGTTTGAGACGGGAATGTAGTCTTGTCTGAGCATACAAACCTATATCTGGCAAAGCATAAGGATACCACGACAAGTCGGGCATCTTGAGCATCTTTTATCATTTTTCGAAAGTGTCTATATTTTGAGAAGAGGTGGGGGGTTCTAACAGTCTGAATGGTGCACGGCGGGGGATTTACAGGACAACCCCACGAAACTACTTCTTTGCCAATACAATGACGAAGAATCGATCGCTGCCTCACGAAATGAAATTGAAAGATGCGAAAGTCCAACTGAACCTAAGACTTCATCCCATTGTTCCATGTACCAATAAGAATTGGTTTCTAACGCAGGCCTTTCCTGCCAGAATCGGGCGTGACTAGATGCCAGAACTTCGGGTCGACGTGAGCACGACGAGGCGATTCTGATCCTCTTTCGGACAAGGATATCCCAAGTCGCAGTCCTCTAATAAAGAGGAGTATCGGCCTGTAGGGGACCAGCCTGCTGAGCAAAATGAAAACCCAAAGCAAAGAGCCACCATAAATGCAGCGAGACATGTCCAAGGTACCACATCCTAACGGCAGTGCGGATCCCAGTGCTATCGAGACGCATCACGAGGTGGCAGCCAAATATGAGACTGGCGTGGGAGGGTCCTGGACCAAAACCCCAGGTGAACCGAAGGAACAATAGGACCAGGTCCCGCAAATACTCTGGCTGCTCCATGTCCCACATCCAGGCCGTCCCGGTGACCTGCTATGCCTTATGTGTGGTGGAGCAGGCCTCATCCGACAGGGCAGAGCGGAAGATGCAATCGTCGGGGAGGTTCAGGAGCTTTATCGCGTGCGCCAAGGTTGGGGCCTGCGCGCTGGTCGGCTTGGACTCGTTATCGACTTCGTCCTGCTCAGAGAAAATATCGCGGACGGTCAGAACAGCCTTTAGACGCCCTTCGTCGTCATCGCGGGAATGGGTTGCGGGGTATCGTCGGCTTCGCCAGACTCACAGTCGTCAGACGTATATAGCACCCGGTTCCCCTTGGCCATGACGCGCCGCTGAACCAGGTTGGCCTGGCGGTCGGTAGGGCGTTTGGATGAGGTGCTGATCATAGGCGATACCCTGAGACTCAAAGTCGTGGTCACGGGCAGTAGATCGATCATCAGCTCTGAAGGCTTCAAGCGGTTGGGCATACTGCAAACGCGAGTTTAAGCATTCCGGGTGTGTCCAGGCTGTGGCGCCCTGTGAATCTGGGAAATCGCTGGTCACTCAGCTCGAAGGACGTCTAGGACTCACCGTCCGTATCACGATACTGGGGCAGACGACTAACTGTGCTGGCCACAGCCGCATTGGAGCAGTCGAATAAGTTCGAGTATGCGATGAACGGTTGGAGGAGTGTTTCGGCAGGGCCAACCTTGTACTAGCCATTGCCTCGATTGTCCACATGGACGTCTGGATGGATTTTGTCGCATGGGCGCGAAGCTGAGCTGTAACGAATCCAGCTTCGAACACATGTTTTTGTACAGGCAATGCCACCGATGGATCAGAACTGGAAATGTTTCAACGCCTCTTGGCATGTTATCCACTCCGGACCAGTGGATGGCGGCTGTCTTCTTGTTCTTGTTGGGCGGTACCGCAGCTGGCTTCGTAGGCTTTGAACCCATGATATATCACACCAGCTGTACAATGATCTCGGGACTCTGCAAGCTCGACCACGTTATTCAGTATGTCAGCCGTCCGAATGTAGTTTGAATGACGGGATTTCCTTCGGTTTAAGCAAAGCTCATAGTGTCGCTGGTATTGCTGCATGAGCTCCGAAGAGCATTTCCATCTTCTTTCAGAAATTCATGGTACTACTTCGGCAGCTCCTTCCTGATATTCCCGGAGTTTCTAAGGCGGTTCAGCTTCGATAGGGCCCCATCAATATCGGCAAGGCTTGCTGCAAAGACCTCAATCGGGTGCCCCTTGCGCATGCGGTCCTCCCACATACTCCATGCATTGGAGAAAATAGGGTGAGCGACGTGCTTCTTCTTCCATCCACAAGGGACCTGCACCCCGGTGCTTTTTAATAACCAGCAGGGATTCCTTTGCCCAGACCACTACATCTTGATGTTGCATCCACAGGAGGTTCCAGGATAATTGAAAGACCATTCACAAAGTGAGAACCCGCCTTGCTCATTCAGCTTCACGCATGCTTCGGAACTGGTGAGGGTCGACGGGGAGATTGCGCGCATTGGCACTGAATTGCCAACGTCTATGACTATTTTCACGCGCTCGATGACACCATCTTTGATCAACCATCTATCGCATCGTATGATCTCGGCCTGTTCCGCAAGAACACGAGGTGCCCGGCATGATCACATTTCATGACAACGGGGAGAGGTGTAGAATCCTCAATTCAGAAGTGAATACAATGTCAAGATAGTACTTCAGCATCATGTCTGCTTCATGCTGAAGCGCCTCCCTGCTGAAGGCGAAAAGGCTTCGAGAGCAGTCTTGGTTTCGAGGTACCCTGATGCCCTGTCTTCAAGTGGTATTAGCAAGCAAATTTCTGGCTGCGGTGACAGGATTAGTACCCCAACCATCTGACCGTGGGAGTGGTATAGCGGCAATTTTCACGCGAATTGCACAGCCCGAGGGACTGAAGGTGTGATTTCTTCTTCGGCCGATCCCGCAGGGCCTTCTGCAAGGGCTTGACGCAGACTAGGATGTACATCCCACACTACGCGCGGCTGGTGGCCATGTTGAGACGCGTCGAATCCGTGATGAACCCCGGACGGTTGGTGACGACCGGGTCGAGAATCACCACCGGCGGTCTCTGCCCTGGAAGCCATCGACCCTGTTCGTAGAATATAAAGACAAGATCTGATCCCTTCGACTGTTTCACATCTGGATTGTCTTCTTGGAAGTTAATCCTGTCCAAGGTGTCTGGCATCATGAGCGGGCCAGTCTGGGAGTCATCGGCCCTTGTCAATAGGGTCATCCACTTTCTCGGCCTGTTCTTCTCTCTCCAGATCAATTATCTCACAACAACCGTCTGACTTCTCTTCTCTTACGGCAAAAAAGCGAGTCCATACTCAGCACCAGGTCATTGTGGCTAAAGATCAGGCCTGTTGACAGATGTCGTAAGCGGTGTATTGATAACCCATCTTTCAAAAGTGAGTAGAATTGAAGCACATGTCGAGGGGTCCTAGAGGCATATGACATCTGCGTAAGTCAGCTATCATAAACTTTTGATTGAATTCGTGTAAAGAATATTGGTTTGGTGCTGAAAAAGAAAGAGAAACAAACCAGTCGCAGAGGTAAGCTTGCGACAAGTTGGTTTTCCAATTTAGTCATGTAGGCAGATGTTGCCAGCCCAGCGAGAATGAAGCAGGGGGGAAAATGGAGAAAGGCTGTTGTAATACCTTTAAAGAAAGCCATCAGGCAGAAGCTATGTGCTTTGTCAACGACTGGTAGGGAAGTCTCGTCCCATTGTCCATGTCGAACTAGATGTTATCGATGGAGGATTTGAACATAGATTCTTCACCACCAAGCCTTTTTACTCTTGACACCCCTACTTTGGATTTCTTGTAGAAGCGCCAAACAAATAATGCGCGAGCACAGCGCTAGCTGTCTTTAAGGGAGTGTAAAAGACGTTAACGTCGCCCTATGGACAGGATCACATAGATGGGCTGCCATTTCTGAATGGTGAACTCCTCTGGTTTTGCTTAATGGTCAGAAAGATTGGTTGGCGCGTTCCGAGAGATTCTGTTGATACCTGTCTTGAGTGTAGTCTAGGTTCAGAGAGGGTGGTAATGAACGACTTTTTCTTATCAGAGTAAGATGGACTCTCACTGTGAGCTCTAGCCAAGGTTGAGGCCGACCTACCCGTGTTGGATCTTCCTCTTCTTGCGCGTGTCTTCTTCTGCCCGCTTTAAAACGAGAATTTTTGCCTGTTGCACTCTTGCTCTCCGTTGGCGAGCTGCTGCTGCTCAGTCATGGCGGGATTATTCTCGACGTGGATTCTACGCCAGCAGTCGAACACGACTATCGCATAGAATTGAACCACCCCCAGTAACAATTCCCGCATAATTCAGCGACGTTGAAACGATCAAGCCGTTCTGTAAGGGCGCAGCACTGCATCCATAGCCCGATTAGCTTGACCTTGCACTGCTCCCACAATTGTAGATTACATATTCGGAACTTTTGAGTACTTTCCAACAATCGCCTCGATCATGATGAAAGTCGATCAGGGTCCTCGCCATCTTGAGGCTAGAGGAACTACGCGCCCCAGATGGTATCGATCTTGGTGTGGAGGCACCGGACCCGCCAACCATAATCCAAGGTCAGTAATATGTCGAGCGAGCATCTTCGTTCGATGATTCGCATTCAACTCTGTATTTCCATGGAACACGGCACCTGGGAGGAGACTTGAGAAGTAGAACTAACCACGAGGTTGCCATGAGATTGGAGTGTCTATAGAAGCGTCTTCAAGGTCAGCTTGTATAGACTGAACTCTCATGCAAAGAACAAGTTAGAAAGGAGGATGCTCTTCAAACATGTTCGAATTGTTCCAGAAGACGGCCGTGAAATGCGCGCTGGGTCCTTTGTTGTACCACCTGGTATCGTACTGGGGGCGGCGAGCGTAGTCGGCAAGCCGCGGTGAGGGCGGGATCCTGAAGCTCATACTGATGTATTTCAGTATTCCCAAACATGAGCTAGGTGTCGAATCTGGGGAGTAGAAGTTCAAAGAAGCTGTTCTTCTCGAGCTCACTCAACACAGCGAGGCGAGAATCTATCTCCTCCAGCAATGCTAATACTAGCGTTACTCATAGCTTGTCCAAGACGTTCCACAACAGCCTTACCTCCTCGCGGCTCACACGAGCCGGCCGGGTAGACGGAGGCCACCAGGCACGCAGGGATTGACAAACTCCTTGTCGTACCGAGGGACTATCTACAAGAACTTGGGAGTCCGCTCTCTGTGGCCGTGCTAGCGACGATCCCGACATTGAGATAGTTCTCAACCTCCTCCATTCGGCCACGGCGGATTGCCCGGGCGAGATTCTCCGCAACATGTTCAGTGATAAGAACATTCTGACTCATCTTGGGAGGCCATCAACACTCTTCTAGCTTCAAGACACCTGAAACACGACTCGACTGGTTCTTTCCCTTGGAACTCTGTCGGTATGGGGGCGACTTTACTGTCTGTTGCAAACACCGTAATCGAGGCCGATCACATGTGCAATTACTGCATCGGCCCCTATCAATGATGACGGATATGTGTATGTCAAATGAATTCTTATTCTGTCTTTCGTTATGACATACCGTCCATCATCCCTCTCTCGTGCCAATTCACGGATTTCGTGGTCTGAGGCAGAAAAGACTGGCTCAATGATTCCAGTGTGGGATCCTGTGTGCGCTCTCTTATCCACTGTTCGTTTTTCTGGCCCATGGGTTCTATATAGAGTGTTACTGGGGTATGTCGAGATTGGTATCAAAGATATGACGCTCAAGACAGTCGGAAACGAAGAGATAAAGTGTGGCCCACCATGGGTAAGACGTGTTAGGCCCGCCCAGCCAGCTTGCATTGCATACAATGCACGAATAAAATCCGCAGGTGAGTCGCGTTCTGGCAGCTTTGGATGCTGACCGTTGGATTTGCTATGCAAGGTTCGAGTAAGTGCGAGAGCTCCGAGCGAGCAGGGATCTTCGCAAGGCTCGTTCACATCACACCGATCTCATGCCCCTCGGCTTCATTCTGCCCTAGGCCTTTCGCGAAACCATTCAGCTGTATGCATTCGCTCGTACGAATACTAATACACTCAGTCTGTTTCGTCATACCGAAATAGAGCAGAGTAGAAAGACGGTTCCGTTACATCAGTCCGTATCTTCGCTGCGTTTAAAAAGACTTTGATGTGTTTGTGAGCCTCATTGTTGGCCTTGCAGCGCTCTAGGAAAGTGTTGACAAATCCTAGTGTGTACACAAATTCTAGAGTCAGTCTCCTAGGCGACAGAATAACGATTTCGTATGTGGCGATATCTAGACCGGCTCGCACACACGGGACTTTTCTGTATACTCTTGCACTTCGGAATTGGACCTGGAGTTCCGCATTGGCTTTTGATTGGCATGGCTTGTTAGGGACCTTCTCTATTTCTTGATCCAAGTAAGTTTCTCTTCAAGGTCCTCATTGTCTGCAGACTGCCTCTGAACGTCTGCTTTTCTTCTCTGTTTCATTGTGGACGCAGACGATTGTCTCCAGTGCTATTAGGTTGGCCCTCGATTCCACTCTCTCCTAGAGCTCTTGCGAGACCTTTCAGCTGTATGAATTCATTAGTCCGAATGCTCATACAGTCATTTTGTTATGTTGTACTGAGGGAGAATATGTCAACAATGCGTTCATCTGTGATCTCGTATGTGGTGGTATCCAGACAGGTATTGCATACACACTATGCTTCCGAATCTTCCTGCATCTTGCCATTAGGTTTGTTCCGAATTCAGACAGCGATTGAGGCTCGGATCGTTTAAGGCCGACCTGGGGTTTCCCCTTTTCCCTTTAACCTTAGTAATTTCTTCTTCGAGCTCCTCTTCTCCAAGAAAGTCAGCGGGCTTTGTGGTACAGAGGATAATCTCTTGGTCGTTCCACCTGTCTAGCATCCTTGTCCTGGGGAGGGCGTTATTGCCCACTGCTTTTGAACGTATCATGCCGACATCACTCAGTTCACCTCCGATCTGTTCCATATCATGCTCTGTAAGCTGTTTTGAGCCTTTGATATCAAGGGCGTTCATCACATCGGTATGAGTCAAACACGGGAGGCTATGTCGACCTCGCGCACACACCCTGACGCCCCCTGCCATTCCCCACCACATGCTAACATCCAGTCATCCGGCTCTTCGCCTCGGTCTTGGCCCTGCGCTCCGGTCTTTTCGATGTGTTGGTCGGCGGAGGACTGTCCGGCGCCTGGGATGCCTCACTCATCCCACTGCTTTCCTTACCCCCGGCGCTGCCAGCTTCCCCGGCCTCACTGTTCCTACTCTCCTTATCACTGCCATCCTCCATTTCTTTGTCCGAGTCCTTTTCGCTGAGGTTCTCCCCGTAAAGGTAGTCTTCAGCTTACCCGTTACTCTCCCCCTTCTTATCGTCACGGCTACTATCCATTTTATCGTCCGAGTCCTCTTCGCTGCTGCTTTTCCCGACATCATCGTCGACCCCAGCCATGTTAATATCACCGCCCTCCGGCACCGGATTCTGTCCAGGTTGCCCGCCCCCCTCCCCTTTTTTAAAAGTCAATTTGAGTTTCTGCTGCAGGCGACTGGGTAGTAGAGTGGCGGGTCGGTTATGCTGTAGGGGCCCAGCACACTGTTCTGCCGGGGTCCTAACCATGTCCTCCAGAAGGGCCAAGTTCACCGGATCCTCGAAATAGGCAACAGTATTCTTCTCGACCAGCCTCTTTGCTTCCTCCAACCCGGCGTCCTGAGGATTATCAGATCCCACCACCCTCCGGCTTGCCGTCGCCTATCAGTATTCCCCTACACTCCTCTTCCTCCCCCTCCATAAAGGTGTCCAGTACCCATATGCCCTTCGTCTTCTTATCTGAATCGACGACGTACTCCTCCGAGAGGCGCCGCTGGTCGGTATGGAAACAATGCGCAAGCGGGCTCCCGGTCTCCTCAACCCGGCCCCGCGCACATTTACGCCTCACACCGTCTTCCGCGCCGCCGGCGGCCCTCTTCCGACTGGATCTCGATCTCGGCCCCTCGTAGTAAGCATCTTCAAATGACTTGATATTATTTATACCCAGGTAGGACCGGGATTGTCCCAGCATCTCCATCATCACATTCGCCATATAAACTGTCAGATCCCGGTTGGTATGCTCCCTGGCGACCAACGTGTCGAACTTCTCCGCTACCCCGTCCCCGGCCCGGGCCTTCTCAACAGACGGCCATCCGTTGTCTCTGAGGCTCAGCACCTCCTTAGAGCAGATTGCCTGGTTTGAGGCTTGCTGCAATTCGAGGGCAGGGGCTTCTTTTCATCGAGTCTCAACCCTCTCCCAGTTACCGTCCGCCATCTTTTATGTCTCATAAAGATCCTTCCAGGCACTGAGCTTATTCCAGGCTGAAGGGTTAGATTGGCCTCGTTAATGTACTGAGGGCCTTTTCTGAGCTCCGACGGTGATTTGGAAATCGTCAGGATTTGTGGTATAAAGGACAACTTCTTGGTCATTCCACCTGTCTAGTATCCTTGTCGTAGGGGAAGGGTCATGGCGCGTAATTCATATCCTGTCACGTCCACAAGCTACCTCGGGTAGTTACCTTTCTCTTAGAGGAGATAACAAAGGGTAAGGTCCAGTTGACGAGCTGCCACGCGCTGCATGATGAACAGGATGGGTTCGTCCGTCTGGGTCAGGGCAAAGAGCACACGGCTGGCCTCAGTGGGGTCATGCAACGTGTCCTCGTCCAACTTCCTGAGAGGAGCATCACTCTATGAGTGTGCCGTCCAGTTCTTTAGGAGCGTGTTCTTTCAGTTCACACCAATATGACGTGATAGTACATCTCTTGTCGTGCCCACGGTTTGTGGAACCAGCACGACATTTGCGCGAAGCTGATACATCCCAGGCCTTTCTAGCCAAGTGGCATCCAGCGATCCCTCGGGAAAATGGAGGTATCGGGTTGAGTAAAAGCCGGTGAGGGTCTCGAGGAATCACCATCTTCGCGGAATAACGTCCCAAGTGAACCGGCAATTTCCTCCCCAGCGTACCGCCATCTTCTGCGTTCATCCTCCCCTCGGCCTGGTGGCGGTATGGTCCCAATCAGCAGAAGAGGTTCGCGACCTGGCACATTCGTGAATGGAAAATCGGAGCTTGTGTCTCTCAACTGGTTTCACTACAACTGGGCGGTTCAGAAAGAAGAATTCTGGGCATATGAGAGCTAGAGACACGCTCCGCTGCCGTGAAACGGCGCTGAATCTGCGGTTGTCTGTCTCTTCCAAGCAGGCACAATCACTCTTCTTCCATGTCACCATCATCTTTCGATGGCAGCAGATGTGGCCACGAGGCTGTTCGCCATAGGAAGCCCGCCCTACACCTCCCCCCAAACTACCATGTACTCGCCGCAAGTCCCGGGCCCATAGTAAGAGTGGAATCCGAACTCCAGTCACTGCGGATCTCCATAAACGTAGGGATAAATCTCCCCGGTGCCACACAGTTGAATTTCTTCACAGGCGTGATGTCGTATCGCGTCGCCCATATCAGCATTGTCTATCACGAGAGATCATTTGCTGGATTGTTCTCTCAAGTCAACCGCCCTCGGGATCCCTCGGAATCGCCTGAAATACTCTCGCCCAGGATTCAAGCTTCAACTTCTTGGCTTAGAGTAAAGCTTGCTCGGGCGATTATTTGATTGGCCCGTTGACTGCTCGAGCCGACGCGGTTGTCCATGCGTCGCATCCCCATGGCGCGCGCTCTCTTTCTGCCCTGCCATCAATGGCCCACCTCAATGCCGTTGTGAATCAGCGCCTGGCCCAAGTATTTTGAACTGACCCGACGTGAACAGCAATTGCTTCACCATTTCCTGTCAAGCAAGCTCGGTACAAGCCTGTTTATACAAGATCAGCCTTCTTTGCGAATGCTTCGTTGTCGTCAGTATCGTTCCCGCTCCTCCGACTAACCTGGCGCTTCCCCACGTGAGTCCAGTGTATTGACTTGTATGGCGTGCATGGGGGGCTCTTGCTCTTCGTTCCACGGTCGCTTTGAAGGGGGGTCGTACTTTCTTCGCTTTGTGCTGTAGCTCCTCTTCTCAGGAAGGGGTTCATAGAGGGTCTCAATCTCTGGGTCCTTGTAAACCTTGTAGACCAGGAGCGAAGGGGACTGTCCCCTGGTGAAGACAATCTCTCTAGCAGCCAACTCGCTGAGCTCGGAGCCTGCGTATCGATATTAGTGGCTGTATCGAAGGCCTGAGGCAGAGTAGTATGTTTCGACTGTGGACACTCGTGAAATCTTCCGGAAGACACTATCCAAGGGAACACCACGAGTCCGGTCGGCAATGCACTCGAAAGAGATTGGCGATTGCGGACGACTGGGTATCTCATTGTTTTTTTTGTTCTTGTCTCCCGCAGCAGCATGAGTCTCTGGAGGATACTTCTCTCACGCTATAGTTCTCTCGTGATAAGGTCTGTCCACCCTCAACTTATCGTAGACATACCCAGAACGATTCCCCAGGTGTATTTCATGGCGCAAATGTGTATTCCGGCGAATCCCTTGATAAGGAATATTATTCACGTAGCCAAATATGAGGCACTCCACGAACTAACCAGAGGATATCCTTGATCCTCATCCTCTGGATCATTGAACTTGCCGTCTGTCTCATCGTCTGGTTCGTCTGATTTATCCATACCTCCCGGTGCATTCACGAGGCTTCGTCAATCCGCTAGCCTTTTTTTGACGCGTCCCAGTTGGTCTGTATAGTACTTTTCAGTCTATTGCTTCTTTTGGAAACTTCGGGTGGTGCTCGAAAGCGCAGCACTAGCGATATCCTCGAAGATCTCGTCACCACTTCACTTCACAAACAACGAGTTCCAGTCTCCCGGGCGTGGTATCAATTCAGAGACGCAGCCAAAACAATACTACCAGGGGCTCTTCGGTGTCTCGAAAAAAGATACTGAGTCCTTATTACATGCACCGGATCGTAGTTCAAACTAAGGCCATGCTGAGCATAGAGTCGGTAGTCAGTGGTTTGGAAGAGCCCGGTCGGACGGGAAAGGCATGCGCGGGTGCAAACCACCCCCGATGCGCTGCTAACTCCTCGACGGAGTATGGGCCGGTCCTCGGATTCAATGTAGGTTGACCGCGAGTCGTGGGTACTTCGGGATGAAGTGCTGGACATGGTCGACGTACACTGAGTCCGAGGGCTGGCCCGTGCCGTCACGCAAGGTGAATCGTCTTGTGGGCTAGACAGCACGGATGGCTTGGATCCACTTCCACCACAGTCGATGCCTCACGACCTTCGGCGCAGTCATCGAAGAAGACACGCTTTCCAATGTTGTGAGTATTGTTAGCATCCTAGGTCGTGTTGAGAACAAAGCCATGGTGGTCCCGGCTGGTGGCCAAGCTGTAAAAGGCAGCCGCACTCACGAGAAGCCATCAACAAGAAGGAAAGGAGTCATTTTGCCTTTAAATCCACACACAAGTTATGTGCACACGGCCGAATTCACTCCCTCGGCTCCCGCTGACCCAAGGAAAGCTCTTGCCCTAGTGCTGTGTGAGTATGGAGTGTCGGTAGGGTTGTTCTTCTGTAAATCCTTGAAACATTGAATCGATGGCTCCTCATGTTCCCGCATGCCTCTCGCCAGGCCTTGCTAAACTTCAAGCCGTCGCCTTCGCGGCGCAACCACTCCGCAAGCACTTTGTCGTGCATATTTTGGACCCACTCTCAGTTACCAGCCTGTTATTTCATGCCGGCATCCCAGTTGTCTGCCCGTTGGTGGATTTGCTTCCAGTGATCACCGTGAAGGTCCCTGCCCATCATGAACTCCTTGCAGTTCGAGAGCACGTGAAAGACCGCGCCGTTGAGATAGTCGTTGACTGCGTTCACGCAAGCGCTCTTGTCGAGCACCTCCTTATATATTTCTTTCCGTTGTTCATAGTCCTCACACTGAGTCGAAATGCATAGTTTATCTTGTGCCGCATTCACAGTCTGTTGAATCAGGCGTATGTGAGATAATATGGTCTCGACGATACGTTTCGAGTGGTTCACTGTGATGAGACTTGGTGAAAAATCTGATGAGAGTGCTCGGGAAGATTTTGACTCATGCGCGTGTGGCTCAGTCGATTTAGAAGCATTCCATGAGCACGGTGTTCAAAACAGAGTGGGCGCTTGACAGATAGGGAGACAATTTATTGGAAACGAGGAACATACTCTGGGATCTGGCCGGAGTGGCTCATAATGAGGAATCGAAGAACTGAAAGGAAACAGGAAATTCTGATGATGCCCTGCGAGTCCGCATAGCGTCCTTTTGACCCTCGAGCTCTCCTCAAATAGAAGAAAACCCTGGATATGCTGTATAAGGTGCATCTGTCGATCTCTCAGCCACCGATCTTTGCGGATTGTTTTCGCCGG
The DNA here is from genome assembly GCF_003184865.1 of Aspergillus homomorphus CBS 101889. Classification (NCBI taxonomy): domain Eukaryota; kingdom Fungi; phylum Ascomycota; class Eurotiomycetes; order Eurotiales; family Aspergillaceae; genus Aspergillus; species Aspergillus homomorphus. The sequence continues at coordinate 24,623 of NW_020291897.1, forward strand.
GGCTTTCTGCTCGTTAGTGGTGGTTATTAGGCAGAAGTCAGCAGGGCCGAGACTGACACCAACCCTAACTTCAACAATATCAATACCTGATATGAAGTGAAGAGATGGGTCACGAGAAGTGAACTCGCCCCTCACATCATGCCTCGCTCTTTGGAGGCTATACGTTTCTCCAGCGGCCTGATTGTGCAAACATTGTCAACACCATCCGCATGCAGTAACAGAAGGGTCTAGTCACATGGGGGTGGCACTAAGTGGGTGCCAGGATGGAAGTAAGCTGAGAATAGTAAAAATAAATGGAGTGAAAGATTCCTGACAGAGGCTGTAGGCTTTAGACACCTTCGGATATGCATCAGAGTCTGCAGCGCTTTCAAATCGGAAACTTCACGCAATGTACGTTCTTTGGCGTAAGAAGCGTGATCCGAGGAGATACAATACCATGAGTTACGCAAGTCTTCGGAAATGCTGGTCTCGTCGGCAATCAGTTTGTCCAGTGGAAAAGCATTACTTATTGCCGTGCGCCGCTGAGGAAAAAATCACGGTAGTACTTCCACCTGGCGACTCAGGAACGGATATGGAGTCAAAATAATCGCTGGTTTTGCATCGGATGCGGACTAGAAATATGAGACAAACGGGTCCGCCAACGCTCTGCAGGAATAGACTTCGCGATGCGCCGCTCGAGGCGAGGGTAGAGCAGATTGAGCATCGTATCCACATTCGAAGCAGTGGCGACCTGCAAGAGGAGGAGTGTCTAAGGAACAAGAGCAGGATTATCGAAGGCTTGGGAGACTGACCAGTGACAATATTCCTGAACATGGGGATACGAATATGATGGATATTTCTCCAGTGCAAGAGATTGATAACATGCAGCTTGCCACGAATGCGCCGAGGTATGAAAAATTCGGTGTCCGTCCTCCATGTGCATATGGCTGTCTCAAGAACCGATCAATCAAAGGATTCTGGGACCACCCATAGATCAGCCCCCTCTCATATCGTAGACGAGCTAGGCTCAGTGACTGACCGGGGAAGGAGGTAATAGTAGAATGGCTGAATGGCCAACAACACAATTGCCGGCAACCCGACAATAGGTACAGCTCAGCTGGGGCAGGAGGTAATTGGAGAGATCTGCGAAAGCAGCGGAAAGTCCATTTGAGATGTCTGAGCCCTCACTCGTGCTAGCAGACTAGAATTGAGCAGAATCATGGCTAACATGTAGAGCCCTGGAGGCAATGCCCGCGCTTTTGAATGCAAGGCTCGTAAATCAATTGACAGAACGATTTCACTTTGTTCGGATGCCGTGTCTGCACCAATTGGGCCACAATGCCCGCGTAGATCAATCTTAGGTCGTCGCTTTTAGCCCAAATTCTCGATTAGAATTGACGGAGCCTCACGGTGAGCGGCAAAAATCTTCTCGAACTCGTGTCCCATCCCTATACTCCCACGTAATTAGGGGCTATCCATACTTCAAAGTGCTCCAAATGGGGAAACAGAAGGTAGGCACGAAGGTGTGTTCTATGTTGGCGGGGATGGGTGCATCTTTTAGGTTTTGTGGGAGTCATCAATAAAACAGGAGGCACACTATGACGGGACATGATATTGAGACAATCTGCTAAAGCCACTCGAAGGGGAAGAAAACGCTGAGACTTCATCGAACTCGTCTGAATTCAGTACACGTTCTCGGAAGCTCAGCCAGAGAGCCCTATTGTCACGCCTTGAGTCAGAAAGCAGTAGTGACGGAGCACGCGGGCCACGGACTCACGGATGAATACTGAGCTGGTGTACCTAGAGAAGATATACATGGCAAAGCAAATTGATCTTACATTCTTCATCCTGAGCAATTCCTAGTAGCAACAACAGGTTGAAAACTATGGTAGCCGTGAAGATGGCCGGTTGCGAAAGTTTCCAACGAGGAGTCGACTAAAGGGTTATGATGTGAACGGCGCAAGATGAAGCGTAAACTTGGGAGGAATATGAAGTGGAGCAAATCGAGTCGGCAGATTATGTGAATGGAAACAACAAAGCGTAGGGTATGGCGACAACTTCGGGGGTATGGTAATACTAGCCAGAAAAAGTTCTCGTGGTTAGATCTTGCCACTGAATTTCGAAGAAAAAATGGTGTGAAAAGACTCACGGACAGCCTTAACAACCCGGACGGGCTGCAACAGAATCAACCGCGGAGGTCATATGGTGATGATAAAGTGCAATCCAAGGAAGGGAGGAGACTCCTGGCTCGTTCAAATGATCACGAGCCCGGAAGCAAGGTGGTGGACAACCAGGCCCCGGCTGCAAACCTTGAGAAGAGTTCTCGCGAGAGTAGTCACTGATGAAGGTGAAGGAGGTCAGTGTAAGGAAAGGGCATACGGAGCAGCACTTGTGTCCGGAGATGGAGCTGTCGCTCTTAGGGTTCAATAACGAGGATGGGTGTAAATGATGAACAGAATAAGAATGGGCACGAGAAGAACAGTAATCCGCCAGTAAACCGAAACAATGCCAAGGAGGATATAGGCCTCAATCAGCAGGAGAGCCCCAATCTCCGATCCAAGAAGAAAAGACAGATCAGGATAGGCTCTAGGGGCCAATGCACGAATTAGGCGGAGAGCCCAGAAACAGTAGACGACAGCCAAGAAAGAAAGAACATCGCGGTCGATGACAGACTCCAGAGAAGATGATCCAAAACGTGATGTCTCGGGGTTGTTATTAGAAGGAAGGAACGACGTGGCAGTCTCGTTCGAGTACAGTTCAAGAGAGTCGGAGGAAGAGAGCATGACGGGTAGAAGACAATGACAGAACAGACACGTTGAATAAGGAGCTGGTACGAGCCAGAAAACACAAATGGAGAAGTGGATGAGGTGGAAGAGAGATGAGAAGGGGGTGATTGAGAAATGAATTGCCGAGAGGAAGTTCCGCCAGCGGATGAGAAACGATACTTATACGGCTCTGCTCTTTGGAGCAATCTCACCAGACTGTTGGCGAGGGAGAAGACATACGAGTTTTCTGGCAGCTTCCGAAGGGAACGGAGTTCAGGTCGTTTGTCCTCCTAATTTCCTGTGTAGCCCAGGGATATTGAGCGGAGGTAATGATATGGGCGGCAAACGGAAGTGCGTTTGTTCAAGGAGAGACAGGCATTATGAGCTCAACGGGAGCGGACATGCAGTAGCCTGCTATGAAAGGACCCATGCATATAGGCGTTGGGTGGCAGTGCTTCGTAATTTAGGAATCGTCCTTAAGAGAAATAGAAGTAAAATTGAGTATGGTATTAGTAGATCTGCTACTCTACATAAATGATCGGGTATCCCAGGTGGAAAATTTAGCAATTTCAAAAAAGCCCCCATTCAAGAGACAGACGGAAAAGTATCAGGAGAAAGACAAAGATTGAATCGAATCGTTAGATCACGAATGTGATATGGCATGACAGGAGTCTGGTCGAGTTGGTGTGGACATCTGACCCCCGATCGGATACGCTCAGGAAACAGTGGTCTTGCTAGGATAGAACCTGGAAACGATATCAGTATAGCTCCAACATATGGGAAGCGAGAAAGATACATACCATGCTGCCACGGCGATGATCAAGTACATCATCATCAGGAGAACGCCTTCCAACCAGTGCGATTTACCATCGGCGATGAGATAGTTGACCTGCCGTTGTTAGCACATACCCAGCGAGCAAGACTTGAGCTACACACCAGAAGAACAGCGACGAACAGTAGGATCACCTGGAAACCGTCGAAATAGAGGGTCATATCATCATTGCCTGGAAGCAGCTGTTAGCATGTGATGAGTTCTGGTTACAACTCGACAGTAAAACTAACCCATGCCCCAACCAATCACGATAATCAAGGGCAGCACCAGTAGTGCGATCTGCATGCTTGAGCCTACGGCCACACCGATTGCGAGGTCCATCTTGTCTTTGCAGGCAACGGTGACAGCCGTCGCGTGCTCTGCCGCGTTACCCACGATCGGAAGAAGAATCAATCCCACAAAGGTCTCCGAGATATGGCCCTCTTTCGTGAGAGCATCGATGGAATCGACCTAATCAGGTTAGCGGGGGCCATTGCAAAGCGAAGGGACAAGCATACCATGAACTCGGCACAAAGAGCGACAAAGACAGTCGAAATCACCAGCGTCAGCACGGCCACCCATATACTCAGCTGAGGCTGCTCCTCATCGTCCGGTTCCTGAAGTTCCACGTTCTGGGCGTGCCCGCCGGCCATCGAGGCCGTCATCTTACCGATCTGCGCGATACCCCGGCTGGCGTCGCCTTCGTTAACTCGCTGCCGCCTTCTTTCCACTTTGGGGCTAGGGGCATTGTAGATTTCCGTGTGCGACTTGAGCTGGAAGAATAGGTAACATCCATAAACGACCAGAAGAATAACACTAGTGCCTCGGGACAACTCTGCGATGCCAGTCTCTCCCGCCTCCGACCACGCATGAAAAGCGGTCGGGATGATCAGACTTCCCACGGCTAAGGCCAGAAGACTGGCCGCAGTCTGCGCAACCACCGGATTGAAGTGTTGCTCAAGGCGATCGATGCCGCCAAAGAAGAAACACATGCCCATAACCAAGAGCAAGTTGGACAGCATACTACCGATCAGAGATGTCTGCACAATAACCACTTCTCCGTCGACCAAAGCAATAATTGCGACAATCAGTTCAACCGCGTTACCGAAGGTGGCATTCAGAAGACCACCGATGGTCTCACCAGTGCGCATGGCGATTTCCTCGGTCGCATAACTCAGCATGGCAGCAAGGGGGATGATCGCAATGAAGTTGACCACGAACACGGCCACCGGATTGACATCGACATAATTCAAGGCAATGCCCGCGGGTGCGGCGAAGAGTAGGATATTGATCCAGGAATTAAACAACGTGGCTTTCAATTGTCCAACCGCAGTGAACTTTTGCTTGTCGGGCATACCCTTGCTCGAGTCGGCAGTCATGCGATCTTCGTCGGCGCTGGATCGGAAAGTGTTGTTCAGAAAGGTCTTTCGCTTTCGGGGTCGTGTCTCGTCGGGCTGGTCGGGCTGCGGCACATGAATCGGGTCTTGGCTGCGCAGGGACCGTTCGGTATCTGCCTTCTCGGCGCTGTCGACACGATTGAACTGATCGGTTCCCGCAGACTGAGGAGGAAAGGTGTCCGCATGCTCTGGACCGGCTAACCCGTCGGTCATATCTCTCCGACGCCGGCGCTCCTCTGAGAGTCGCAGACCACCTTCAGAAACGACAGGAGTAAGTCGGTTCTCCAGCTGGATGGAGTTGGTCCGCCGCGGTCGCGCCCGGAACTTCTTGAAGGGATTATGCGAAGACGGTTCGCCGTCATTGTCGTACCAGGCCAGCTTCCTGGCTTGTCGTCGATATATATCTGACGGCGGAAGCACGGTCAGCAAATGGCCCCGTCGTGCGGAAAGGGGCGAACTCACGCATGGTTACGATGGATGCACGAGGAAGTGTTGACAATTGAAAAGTTCTTGAAGTCGATCTCTTATACTACATAATATTAGACCCCAGACAATCAAGTAGTAGATCATTTAAGGTGGAGGCTATCCAACAAGCCTTCAATGCGCAGCACGCCGAGGCTTGTCAGGCGACCCAGCTGTGCGGTACCCAGCTGTCATGGCAAGAGAAGCCCAATAGGAACGAAGCTGTTCAGGCACTTACAAACTGACGTGGAGACTGAAGGATGCAGATGTGTTGAAGCCTTGAGGTGTGGCTGGAGCAGTGGAGAGTTGCGCAACACAGCCGCCTCGAGCAGCCACAGGGAAGCAGATGAGGGCGATGAAAACTCAACCAGCTGGACAACACAAACGGCGAGAAGAAGGAAAAGGAGGGGAAAGGCGCTCCGGTCAGACCACCCAGGAAGGATGATTAAAAAGAAAAGACTAAGTTACTCAAGCGAGGGGTGAGAGGGAGACCTGGCGGTTGGGTTCTGCAATGAATGACCCATTAATGACAACAACGCAACAGACCAGGAAACGAATGACAGCAGTAAGGGAGTGAAGATCCACTCGAAAGGGGATTGAAGATGGAGAAAGATTAAGTTTTGGTGGAAGACCACAATCACACTGGATTATTGGATCGGGTTGCAGTATTCAGGGACACAGCCACAATCTAAAGCGCCAACAAGCTCCAGGGGATTATCATCGTCGTCGTGTTACCACGGGTGAGTTACGCAGTAGCCGTCTTGGCCCTATTTCTTGTGATTCTTGTTATGTTGCTGTTCCCGTTCTTTTGTTGACATGGTTCAGTAAGAACGGGGTTGGTAGAGGGGAATCCATGGTCGCGATGGTCGACGCGGTCGGATGGTCTTTGGGCACGCGTGGCTATCCAGGAACATCTTTCAGGAGGACTGACGGGACTGATGACACGATGAGCCTGCGACGCAATTACCTCTGCCAAGACATCCGATTGTCTTCGACTTGCATGCATTCGTTCTAGTCTCGCTTTGCCAGCGGAGATGCAGAACCAATGTGTGAATAGATCTTGGCCGCCACAAGAGGATCTTGCCCCCCTTTGCCTATTACACTGCTCGCTTCCTGTTTTTGTGGCGCACTCAGGCTCGGTCGCGGGCGGTCTCTCAGACTTCTTGGGCAGCAGTAGCAGACGGGATGATGCACGAGGCGCAAGCCGGACATTTTGAGGACACGCGACGACATTGGTCACTGTAGACTAGGCCTATCCGTGCATTGACGGGATTGACCTTTTCTTTGATTTGAGGTGTCGATGCCCCCGGTGTTGGCGTCATCTCATTGATCATTGATGAAAAGTCCAAACATTTCCAGCCCCTGGCGTGTTTCAGCCGATCATTGGCGGAAGCCAGGACTGTGTGTTAGCCGATTACCTAATCTCACGTGAGACAGGATGACACTGCCACATGTGGCTGGTGAGTTCTTGTCTATGCGCCACATAAAAGCCACATGCTTATCAGCCACCCAAGCCACACACATATTGCGCTGGAATGGACATCAGTTTGGGTGACGCCCGGGGGCCTTGGCCCATATTTGGGACAAATCAAGGACTGAATCCGTCGTAGAACCCTACCCACCTCACGAGGAATATCTCTCCAAGAAGTCCCTAGCTCTTTCAGGCGCCAAGCCTGCAGGCGCTGTGTCGCTCAACAACCGGATCAAGCGCCTGCCGTCATTGAAGATCTAGTTCTCCGCAAAAAGCCCCAAAGATAGCTCATTACGCAGGCGGCGTTATATAAAACACCTATCAACAAGCATGGGAGTGAGTGTTGCGCTGGCTGTGACACCTACGGAGTCCGTGTCCACGAGGGCTGAAGGTACTGTAGCTTTGGAGAATGACCTCCCGACCTCCTTGCATTGTTGTCTGTGCTGTCTTGCCTGTGTCCAAGCGATGAGGTCATCCCGAAGTCGATGGCATCGGGATTGATGAGCAGTCGACAGAGGGAAAAGGGGTGGGCGAAAGGAGAAAAAGCGCATTCAAAAACAACAAACCAAAAAACGAACCAGTGAGTGGTTGGGCTAGTGATGCCACTAGGATGTCGCTCCTGATGATCCCAAAGCTTGTTCCTCAATTCAGCCGATCGGGGGACGACAAGTCATTGTTGTTCGGAGTATCTGATCTCCTCCCGTACTGGCCCGGGAGAGCGTCGAGTAGTTATCAGGTCAGCATCTCGCAGTCAGCCAGCCAGGTCACCCGGATTCAAGCAATGGGCAATCACACATAAGTACAGGATGCGTTCATGACCACCCTGCAATATCGAATGCCTGCTGCCCGGTCGGCACAAGCAGGACGATAGGCAATGGGCGTCGACCGAGTATTGTTTAAGCCTTGATCCACCCAAACAAGCCTTTTGCCCATCTATATTCGACACACGCTTGTGGGTGAGGGCATGCATTGCCATCCTTCGCCGCAAAGGTCTTTGTTTTCAGAGGGCCAGAGGGTGTATTGCATACGAGGTGATACCTTGTCTTACCTCAGGGTACAGGGGGCGACGTAAGCTCTGGGCCCCTCTGAGCCCTGAGAGCCCTGAGACCCTGCGGCAGGGTCTGAGGGGTCTGCTTCAAGTCTTACCATACGTGACATGGTATGGTAGAATACAAGGAGAACATTGTCTCATTTGCCCCTCCGCAGGCCCGCTTCCTGCGACTGTTTCGGATGGTCGACGGGGGCGACCGACAAATTTGAACCATTTTCGCCCCCCCACTGAATTGTCTTAACTAAACCGTGGGCGTGCATCTCAATGAGCTAATGACCCACCGAGCACCTGCTGACTGGCCCAGTTCCATTGGAGCAGCCCCTCGGCAGTACCGGCACTGGCATGCTGATTTCAATGCTGAGAGAGCGGGTCAGGAACAAGGCACTCTTACCATTCTTCGTCTGTATGGTAAGGGACTGGTATTTACCAGTGTTACTATACCCACAGTCAGGGTCTTGGGCCAATCGGCCATCAGGGTCCCGGGAAGAGTGGGGGCCTCCCTTGGAGTCTCAACCCTGGATTTGACCCCTGGCTCTTGGTACGAGTGAGGTATTCGCCTTGGTGGAACCGTTCTGAGTACCGCCCCAAGGATTGAGCGCTCAATGGAAGGTGTTGTAAACGAACCCGCCGCTTGGTGCACGATGGATGCCGTTTAAGAATAGTGACAAGACTGGCGGAGGAATAGTGTCAATGTGGTGGATAGCTAGGATGGAACTGTAAGACATGAAGAGCTGTCTGTCGTCATGCCATGGACACTGGTATAGGAGAAGAAAAACAAGTGAGCACAACAACATTGGCCGTAAGAAATCCTCCCCCTCTTCTTCTTCTTCTCCTCCAATCAATGCTGCCTGTTCTCCCCTGAGTTTCCATCAACTTGGTGCTATTTTTACAGGCGTCGTAATCTGGTTCCAGTTCCTCTTGGTCCATCATTCTAGGCAGGGGCCAAACTGGACTCAACGGGACTCACGCTGCCTTTCTTATCATCCGCCTCCCCCCAGCCATCGGCCTTTTCTTCCTTCTCTCTCTTTCTGCTTCCTTGTTTTCTCCCCCCAATTAATCGCAATAACATCATCCCACGTTCACGGCGGAGTGTTTGCCGTTAGTCACTCGTTCTTTCCTTTTAGACTTTTGTTTCTGCCCGGTGCATTGCAATCTTCTTCCGTCTTCCAATTATCTTGATTCCGCACTCTCGTTCATAACTCCTTCCACGGTTGACAATGAAGTTCAACTCTCTTGCCTTGACTGGGGCCTCGCTGCTCCTAGGCCGCGCCATTGCGGCTGACTTGCCCGAGATTGCCATCAAGGTATGTTGACGAGAGACAGGGCGAGGAGGGAACGGGTGTTGACACGTCGGTTTGCGCAGGGCAACAAGTTCTTCTACTCCAACAACGGAACCCAATTGTGAGTACTATCCTGTCCACCAAGAAGCAATTGCATGGTCATAGCTAACCAATCCCAGTTACATGCGTGGTGTTGCCTATCAGCGTATGTAGACAAGACGTGTTGTATCCCTCGACCTATCATTCTAACCCATCCACAGAGGACTACACGGCCAACGGCACCTCCTCGGAGAACAAGGACTACATCGACCCTCTGGCCGACGCCGCTTCTTGCAAGCGGGATATCCCCTACTTGAAGCAGCTCCGCACCAACGTGATCCGTACCTATGCCGTCGACCCTACTCAGAACCACGACGAGTGTATGACCGCTCTGGCTGACGCCGGCATCTACCTGATCACCGATCTGTCGGCTCCTTCCGAGTCCATCAACCGGAACGACCCCCAGTGGAACACTGCCCTGTACGATCGCTACACCAGTGTTATCGATGCCTTCGCCAACTACACCAACGTCATCGGTTTCTTTGCCGGTAACGAGGTCACCAACGATAACAACAATACTGATGCCGCCGCCTACGTCAAGGCTGCCGTCCGCGATATGAAGAAGTATATCAAGGCCAAGAACTACCGCACCACCCTTGGTATCGGTTACGCTACCGACGACGACGCCCATATCCGTGATGACCTTGCTAGTTACCTTGTCTGTGGTGACTCCGAGGACTGGATCGACTTCTTCGGATACAACATCTACGAATGGTGCGGTGACTCCTCTTTCAAGACCTCCGGCTACCAGGCTCGTACCGAGGAGTTCAAGAACTACCCCGTTCCCGCTTTCTTCTCCGAGTACGGCTGCAACGACCCCGCTCCCCGTACCTTCACCGACGTTCCCGTTCTGTTCAGTGACGAGATGGACGATGTCTGGAGCGGTGGTATCGTCTACATGTACTTCCAGGAGGCCAACGACTACGGTCTGGTCTCGGTCTCCGGCAACAGCGTCAGCCCTCTGAAGGACTTCTCCAACCTGTCCTCCCAGATGCAGAAGGCCACTGCCACCGGTGTCAACAGCAACAGCTGGTCCGCCACCAACACTGCCACCAGCACCTGCCCCAGCGTTGCGTCTGCCTGGGAGGCTAGCAGCACTCTTCCCCCCAGCCCCAACGACGACCTGTGCAACTGCATGGAGAAGTCGCTCAGCTGTGTGGTGAAGGACTCTGTTTCCTCTAAGAAGTACTCGGACGTGTTTGACTACATCTGCGGTCTGAAGGACGGCAAGTACTGCGCGGGCCAGACCAGCAACTCCACCAGCGGAGTCTACGGTGCCTACAGTGTCTGCTCGACCAAGCAGCAGCTCAACTTCGTCATGAACCAGTACTTCAGCGCCGAGGGTGCCCAGGCCAGCGCCTGTGACTTCAGCGGCAAGGGTACCACCACCTCCTCGACCGCTCCCAGCGGCACCTGCTCCTCCCTCTTGAAGGAGGCTGGTACCGGCGGCCTTGGCCAAGTCACCTCTTCCCCTACCGGCGGTGCGGCTGCTGCCAGCGCCAGCTCCAGCCACTCCGAGGGCGCTGCGGGTATGGTTGCCAGCCCTATGGCCGTCTCGGTCGGCAGCTGGCAGTTGGGCGCCTACGCTGTGACTGCTGTGGGTGCTGCCCTCGGCATGATCTTGCTGTAAGTGTGAGATGGCATGGTGACGGTGTGGAGGAAACAGCCGGAAAATGATTATACCTGTAACCTTAACCGTTGAACTATCAGCCGTACATAATTGATCCTTTCTGTATACGTTCGTTTGAGTTGATATACCAATGCTTGTCTTGTCTGATTGCTTTCACACGGAATGTATGAACGAGCCCTGCCTGGGATTCCTTCAACGTATTGACCAGGCGTGGTAAAACGCTAAGCAGACGTGACTGGATAATTAGCGGTGCCTGACCTGGGGAGCTGTAAGGAATGTCTGAATGACAAGTGTGCGTTGCTCGGCGATTTGTTTGACGTGTGATTGTTTCATTGGAATGTAGCAAGTAAGTCCCGTGCAATAGGATGTACGGGTGCCAAGCTAATTGCTATCGCCAGCATCATCATCAGTGTCAGCCAGCTGTGAGCTGGGCTGCATATTACTGAAATATTTCGTGCTGCCGCGGCAAGCCAACCGGCTCGGCGGGACGATCCGTGAGTCTCTCGGTGCGCAACCGCCGAAGCGGGCAGATCAGAATCGTCATCTCGGCCATACAACCGGAATGCCGAGACATAGGGAAGATATAAATCTGCGTGCAGTCCAATTCGTCCGAGAGGGGATGTTCGACTGGATCCCATAGATTTTGGATTCTTATAGACATAGAATCGACCATGCCGGCCACGGAAGGATATAAAGGGCGTGACCTCGAAAGCGCCAACCCCAAACCCACCATCGCATCCGCATCCGCATCGACATCGACATGGACCCTCAACGAACAACACCCCAATGCGCAACCCCAGACCAACTCCTTCGGGGGTCTCTTCACTCTCCACCCACCCCCAAGAAACGGCTACGACCTGCCCTTCTGGCACAAATCCGTGATCTTGTTCATTGTCAGCTGGATGACCCTCGCCGTGACCTTCTCGTCGACGAGTCTACTGCCCGCGACGCCGGAGATCGCGGCCGAGTTCGCGACCACCACCGAGATTCTAAATGTGACGAATGCCGGCGTGCTCCTGGCGATGGGGTTCTCGTCATTGATTTGGGGCCCTCTGAATCGGTTGATCGGTCGCCGCGTCGCGTTCCTCCTGGCTATTGCGGTACTTTGTGGGTGTTCTGTTGGCGCGGCTGTCGCGGGCGATATGCGTGTGTTCACGGCCATGAGGGTCTTGGGTGGGTTGACGGGTACCGGGTTTATGGTTACCGGGCAGACGGTTTTGGCGGATTGTTGGGAGCCGGTGAGTTTGAGGTTTTCTTTCAGGGGTGGTTTGTGGATGGTGAGATGGGGTCTGGGGGTTATCCGGGATGTTCTGAAGTATATCTTTATGGTATGACGGGATAAGCTGAGGAGGGCCCGGCCCGATGATTTCTCGATTATGTCCATATATGTATGGTGTAAGGGAGTCCCGGGTCTTTCAGTCTCTCCATGTTCATCATCATACATTCATCTTCTTTCTCTGCCCAATTCTGACTGAAGTACAGACCGTCCGAGGAACAGCCGTCGGCTTCTTCATGGCCGGGACCGTCACGGGCCCAGCGATCGGTACGCCTCTCCCTCTCCAGCGAGAAACGCTCTAACCTTCTACAGGCCCCTGCATCGGCGGCATCATCGTCACCTTCGCCAGCTGGCGCAACATCTACTGGGTACAAGTGGCCATGACAGGGTTCGGACTCCTGCTTGCGGCGCTCTTCGTGCCAGACCTCTACTCCGTCGACAGAAAGGGCACCGCCAACCCCGAGAAACCGAGCACAGCGCCGTCCCACAACCTCCAGAACATCCTTAATGCCTTCAACCCAATGCGTGTCTTCGAGCTCTGGATCTACCCCAACATCTTCCTCGCCGTACGCGCCGCCCGCCCCCCCCTTCCCCCTTTTCATCGTCTACCAGCTAACGAAACTTAGGACCTAACCTGCGGCCTCCTCTCCACCTTCCAATACGCAATCCTGACCTCGGCCCGCTCAATCTTCAACCCACGCTTCCACCTCTCCTCCGCCCTGGTCAGCGGACTCTTCTACCTCGCCCCCGGCGCAGGGTTCCTAGTCGGGAGTATCGTAGGCGGGAGACTCAGCGACCGCACAGTCAAACGGTACATCGTCAAGCGCAACGGCACGCGCCTCCCACAGGACCGGCTCAACAGCGGCCTGCTCACGCTGCTGGGCGTCCTGCCCGCCGCGGCGCTGGTGTACGGCTGGTCGCTGCAGGAGCGCCAAGGCGGCATGCCTTTGCCCATCATCGCGGCGTTCTTCGGTGGGGTCGGTCTGATGGGCAGTTTTAACGGGTTGAATACTTATGCTGCTGGTTCGTCCTCTCTATCTATCTATCTATCCCCTGCCGGGGAAGAGTGCCAGTGGTGGTGCTAACTTGAAAATGGTGTAGAGGCCCTCCCGCACCGCCGGTCGGAGGTCATCAGCGGGAAATATATCATTCAATACTTGTTTTCGGCTGGGAGTAGTGCGGCGGTTGATCCGTTGATCCGGGTCATTGGGGTGGGTTGGACGTTTACGATTTGTGAGTTTTTCGTCTTCTTGGGGGTATGGTGCGGTGCTGACTTTTGGCAGGTGTGTTCTTTTCGATTGTGGGGGGTGGGTTGGTTTTGGTTGTTACGCGGTGCGGGGTGGATATGCAGCGGTGGGCGCAGAGGCGGTTTGGGGTTCAGTTGTGATTGCCATGGCTGTCATTCATGAGTTATGATTATGATTTATGGTTAGTGAGTTTTGGATCTGGTTATAGGATTGCGGTGCCTGGGGAGCTGAAAGGAAAGGGGGGTCCGGGGGTTCTCCCCCGGGGCGTTTATATCTTTGGTTTAGGGGTTAAGGTGCTTGGGTAGCTAGCGAACAATCATACCCCCCATACGCCCCCTCATTCAAATAGGTATCCACCTGCAACATCCCCAAATCAAAGTCGCTCTGCGCCAGGAAGTCCTGCATTGTCGGCTCCATAAACGCCATCGCGGTCGTGAACCCGCCACCGGCTTCCCTCAGCTCGACGGGCAGGAAGTCCTCGACACTGCCGTCCACGGGCACGACAGCATCCGCCACGCCCGGTCCGATCGCCGCGGCCGCGTCCCGCTGACTGCGACCCCGTCGATTACTCATATACCGACCCAAACACTCATTCAACACCTTGAGGTGCTGGTAGAACTCCGACGCGGCCAGGTTCCCGTTCTCGCTCATCGAACGCAAAACCTCCAGCCCGGTCTCGAACAAGCCCATGTCGGCAGCGCTGCCCATGGGAGTAAAACTAGACATGGCCAGAACTAGAGCGGACGAGAACAGGTAGTGTGCGTGGAAGTAGCCGAACGTCGGCATTGAGCCGTTGATCCAGCGGGTGAGGATGATCGAGTGTGAGTGGCGGGCGGCATGGACGCATGCCTCGCCCAGCGTGAGGACCGGCTGCGAGATCTCTTCCCGCTCCTCGCGCGATTCGGCCTCGCTGAGTTTGATGAGGATGTGCAGCAGAGTAGGACGCGTGGTAATGATTACGCACTGACCTGTCAGTAAGAACATGAGAACAACATGGGAAGAATCGTACCTGGTTGAACGATAAATGCAACGATCCCACCGGCGTGCGACTCGTCTCCGGTTCCTCCTGGCTCAGGCGCAAATGCTCCGGCAACGTTTCCACCCAGTTCTTCAATGCCTTCAGCAACTTCTGCACCCGTTGCAGGAACGTCTCGCTGTACTTGCGTCGGCTGTACAGCTTGGTGATCGTCTCGCCCACTATCCGCGCCAAGCTGATGTTCGCCTTCAGATACTCCGTGTCGGAGAACTGCTCCTCGTGCAACGCGACCGGTGTAATCGTTGACGGCATGTCCAGATGAATGTCGTCATCCAGGATCTGGGACGGCACCCCCATCTTCGAGCCCCACATGCGGTCGAATATGTAGATTGTCCACCAGATGCGCACCCGATGCTGCCGCTCTACGGGGTCGATCAGCTGCGATTCGGGGATGTTGTGGTTCAGCCCGATCATCAACCCCAATCGCATCGCGCTGCCGATCAGCACGTAGGCTGAATGTCGCCGGTTCAGATAGTATGAGAACAAGGACTAGACTATTAGCAGAGTTCCCACAGCATAAGCCAGAGGCATACCAGCAACAACAGCGTCTCCAAATGTGCGATACTCGTCCGCTCCGGCAGCACTTGCATCAGACTGAGCGCACGCGCGAAATATTTCGTCCCCGGCACTCGCGACCCTGAGGACGGCTCATTGCGCATTGAGTACGCCTCCCCGAAGGCAAACAAGGCGAAAAACTTGCATTGGTGGATCTTGGCCTCGAAGTCGCCGGTCTGATAGATCTCCTCGAGCTTTTCCGTCGTCGACTTGCGCATGACCAGATGGTAGATAAATCCTATCTGCCGCAGGGCGATCTTCAACAGCAACCGCGCCTGCTGCAGACTCGGCCAGCCAATCTCGCCGGTCGTGACCGCGCTGATACTCTCATCGTGGACGTACTGGGTGCGAGGGATATGGGCCGTGGCGTTACTCCCCGTCAGGAAGCGCCGGAAGCGGGTCGCAAACGCCGTGCAGGCGGCCTCGCCGATGAAGATGGGGGGCGCGGAGGGATCGTAAGGATGGAACCAGGCCCGATCCCCGATCAGGGGGTTGCGCACGTTGGGATTACTCTCCAGCTCCGGGGCTTCGGCCGCTCGTGACGGCCCGCGCCCCGGCGCCGCCCCCTCTGGATCCGCTTCGGTCGGATTCCCCAACGCCGTGGGCTGATCGCGCAGACGTCGGTTCTCGGCCAGCAGGCGTTGCAAGAAGCTGCGGGGAAAATCTTAGATCGAGCTGTGGATGGATCTGTCCCCCGGGAACTGGGGGAGGGGATCTACCTTTCGCTCACTTTCACCTGTCGATCACGAGGCGTGTACTGGCATTCATTGGCACAACCGACCTGCCGGCATTTGAGACACGGCTGACCCCCTGAACATTTGATCTTGTGTGAATGGCAGCGCTGGCATCTAGATTGGCTCGTCAGCCCGATCTGTTGGATGCCATCTGCAAGGGGGGGGGGGGGGGGGGGCAAGAGGCCCGGCACATACGCACTGAATTTCGGCCGTTTGGAGTTCTCGACCTCGTCGGTCGTTCTGCTATGTTTTCTACGGTTCATGAGTCATGACGGGACAGCAGCAATTAGAATTAGTTGATTGGGTGGAGTGCGGTCCGAGTGCAACAGGGGGGTAGACAGCACTGCAAGCGATCGTCATGGGGGAAGTATTTGATAGTTCGTGGGCAGTAAGTAAAGGTTGAAGTTGGGTTCGGCCGGCAGTCGGTGAAAACTGCCGACCTTCGGACCGATCCCCGATTAGGCAAGGGAGCATCTTGCCAGCCTGGAGCACTGTGCAGTGCACTGTAGTTAGTGCCCGTGGTATGCGCTATGCTCCCCTTTCGGAACCTCTACTGTCCTATGGTACCCGGACTACCTAGCTACAGTACATTAGCACCGCAGCACAATCAATCCCGCAAGCTTTGCTACGGCCGTAAGTCGGGCCTATCCGGTGATAACTGAGTGATCTACAGTCGTGTTTGGCAAAAAGCTAGACGAGCTCGATGGCTGGCTGAACTTCTTTGGTAGCTTCTTCCCAAACTCGCCACCCCTGCAGTCCCCTTCTTCTAGGGTGTCCACACCCATTCCCCATCTCCGGTTCACCCACCTACCTATTTAGATGTGTAGCACTACCGAGGTTGAGCGTCACACATTCTCGGCGCGGGAGCAATCCTTGACAAATGCTGACTCGCTCGGATTCTTGATGCACAACATTGCACCCCGCTACTCAATCTCATGGCCTGCCTCCCTTGCTTTATTCAACCACTTAATCGGACCGGCTATAACCCAATTGCGAGACCAGTGGATCGTCCAAACCGGCACCTCGATTGCCCAAGAACAACGTTCTCGGATTCTCACCCCGCCCATCACAGAGAGAATCCCATGTGGCCCGCTTGGGTGTTGTAGATCCGACCATCGTGTACTGATTCTTCTTCCTGCTCGGGTCGTGATCGTCTTTTCGAAATTGCGGATTCCTCTTCCGTCCACGCTAGTACTCCGTAGACGGGATGCGAATGGTAGGACAACGTCTGATTGGTATCCGATCTGGCCAACTCTCTATGTCAATCGACGAGTGGATGAGGCTCGCCCACCGAGGAATCGCTGGTTCTAACAGCGAGGATGGCTGCAAGAAAATCAAGGCAATTGCAGAGGACGAGACGCATGAAGGACAAGTGGAAAGACAATTTAACCCTCCGAGAATCCCGGGTCGCGGACGGTGCTCCCAGCGCCTCGGCGTCTGAAGCGGCAGAAAGAATGCCACAATAACCTTCGCAGAGAACAATCACATGAAAACAGAAGGCAGGAAAGAGTCGAGTTGGGCAAGCGAAGCGAAGCTCGACTCCAGTCAGCTAGCTCCCAAGCCCTGACGATCGTGGGTCCTGGTCAATGCAGGATCGGCGACGGTGTTCGAGGAGGTAAGGTTAGCGAGTGAGAGTGAAGATGGTCGACTGAATGGGTGACCTTCCCACGAGGCTCGTTTCCGCAGAGAATCTCTGCCTGTTCCTCGTCTCGCTCCCGACGTCCCTAAGGCCCGACTTGAAGGGTTCCCCCCCCCACATCCTCTTCTTCCCGTCTTCTTTCTCGTCCGTCTCACTCTCAGTCCGGGCGCTTCAACCAGAATGACGAAGAAAAAAAGCCAGACACACAACCAGGTAAGTCCAATGACCTTTGATGACTGACACTGCCCAGTCACGGTGGGGACACCGTGACAGCAGCGATGGCATCTCCGCGGAACTCTTTTCCACGCCAAGGAAGTCGTCCGGCAACATCAATCTCATCTAGGGCGCGCCTACCGAAAAGTAGATGCACCACGATGAAAGACTGAAGAGGCCAGCACAATCTTTGGCGTCCGTTCCCGACCTATGCTAGCCAGCTCAGCGTGGGAAGCGAACCAATTTCCTCCCGCGCACAAGTAGCTGGCTGACCTCCTGATGGCCGCGCACACTGCCCTTGGTTGCATGGGTAGGGGTCTTCATCTGTTTTCTCTTTTCCATCATCTGCCTCTGTAGTCTTGTCTCTGCGTGCCTTGCATCGCTGATTTCAGGCTCGACCATCCTCATTGATTTGGGCCTCGTCTATATGTGAAAGCCTACCTAAGTGAGACGCAGACTTGTCCCCAACGACGGCAGGAGCCACTCAAGGGAATCCCTCCTTGAGGGCAGCACTTGACACAAGCACCACATTCAGGTATTCAATGACAATCTTATTTGGAGCAAGATGCAAATGCCTTGTATCTCCTGTATGTTTCTGTCCGCTGATCGACGTCGCTTCATCCTGCAGTTTCCACCGGCCGGGCGAGGCAGTGGCTCCTCATGACCACAGCCAGCCTTACAGCGACTTTCACCAACCAGGCTTAATGCTTGACACCTTGACAAAGTGGCGTGCGGAGCATTCAGCAAGTGGAAGGGGGGGTGGAAGTCATAGGACTCCTGAGCCTCCTCAAGAGCCATGGGTCAAAGAGAGGGGGCGACGGCACCAGACACGACCAGAACTTAATTCTGCACACCTCAAGGCTCCAACTCACCATCAACCAGATCTAATCATCCGTTGTTTAACAGGGCATTGTTAGGTTTTCTTTTTCGCAGGCAGACTGGCAACCTCGACAGAAATGTTTCGTGGCCGAGATGGCACCCGCCGGTCTGGCCTCGTCGCGAGAGCATTGATAAAGATAACGGGTTAACGCGATTTTAGGTGGAGTTGGATTGAAATAACGTGCTTTGATTAGCTCTCTCATCATTCAAATTCGAGTCTTCATGACCAGAGTGCACCCGAGACTATTCAGGATAGCATTTACACTTCACACATGGGCATAGCACATGGGCATAGTGGTTGTGAAACAGTCTGGGCTTTTTGGCCGTCACAGCGAGCCATATAGCTGCTAGGTTTCGGCTGAACAAGCGCCCGTGCCACGAGCATATTCTGCTTGAGGCAATATAGGCCGACAATGACATCCAGGAAAGTCATAACACCAGCGGGACAGGTGTGCCCGGGCTTATATCTTTTTATAAAGCGTGGCAACGAACATCGAAAGCGGGATAATCACAAATCGGTTGTTTCGAATGTCTGCTGCGAGCGTACGCGACAATGGTGTCGTTTGCTATGGCACAAAGCAGTAAACGAGTCAGGGCCAGTTCGACTATCAGTTGACACTCGGTTCGGAGAAGGCGACAACCAGCAGATGACGCTTCAGCTCCTTCGGTTCTCGACATTCGCAAGGGGAGGGAAGAAGGTAGGCTTGTATGAGGGGATTCTGATCTGGATGCATCGGGTCTTTTCCACTGCTCAGTGTGACTGGTTGATGAGACGAGTTAGTACCCAAGCATCGGTTTGTGACGAGCAGGGCTATCGAATGCCAGAAGAGGACAGAGTCAATAACGGAAAGTGTATACCACAGAGCCGAGATGAAGCTCGCATGCGATGTCCTGCTCATCTCGAGGAGGAGGATCTCGATACAAAGGACGAGCATTGCTGGCCCTTAGCTACCAACACACTCTCCCCGCCGAATCTGCTAGGCCACGCCATCGAAATCATCACTTTCCGCAACCTCGACGGTCGGCATGAAGAATTTGCACCCAACGCCACGCTGCTGGCGTGCCGAGATGGGGATTAACTTCCTCCGCTGCCCCTAGTTGGACTGTTTGCCACGAGATTCACTGATGGGCAACGGGGTCTTTGCTGGAGAATTATCGCCGCCATCGATCGAACACCAAAAATCTCGATAGTATAGTGCACAGAAGTCGGTGGGTACAGGTGGCGTCGGGGAAAGTATTGATCGAACCCAGCATCAGTGATGCTCAGCTGCGTCTATGGACACGGTTTCGCAACGCTGCCTTCGCGCGATACCGGGCTATCCTTCGATCTTGGCGGGCCAGGAGCGAAGCCCCTCTGCATGGTAAATAGTCGGATCACATCCGTCAAGAGTTTCGTTGTGCAGAGATAGGTTTCAACTCCGCGAGTTGCAAAAGGCCATGAAAAAGCCAGACCCCGGAATTAAGGGGAGACCGACTTTTGCCTCCCCAAAACAAACAGGCCTATTCACATTGACCCCTAATACAAGACGATCGAATGGGCGCGACCTTGATCTGTTCCCCCTCCCAAATTTTCCACTATTGATTATTGTAGGACTGGTGATCCCTCTCGATATACTTACTGAATTTGCTATTTTTTTTTCCTTCTTTTTTTTTCTCTCCTCCTCTGTCTGCTAGCTCCGATCGATTTTATCTCATACGATCGCAGTGAAGAAAGTGGGTGTACCGCAGTATACAACCCTGGGTTACGGTGCCAAACAATGGTGTTCCGGAGGCGCGAGCCGATTTCCGCCCAACTGTGGCAAGTCGCCCACTCGGCAGTCACCTCCAGCCTACCACACTTCATCTTTGCTCCGGTTCATGGGTCCTTCTCGACCAACAAGAGAACAGAACTCCGTTCCAGACGCTGTTACACCCAAACAGCCTGGTCCCTATTGTTTGCCCCTGGCCTATAGTCATTTTATACTTCATTTTGCCGGGGAATCAGTGCGCACTATTGTTTGAGCGACGGGTCTTAGGACGCTGGGTTGTCGGGTTGTGCTATCGAGGGCCGAGTCGAAAGGGCCTTGGTGGGATTTCCCGTCTTGTCCTTGACCATGAGCGACAACAGTCGTCCCCCACCTTTCCTTCCTTCCTTTCAGGCTTCATCATTCTCGGAGCTGCCAGAAAATGATATCCCTCTTGATAGCGGGGGTGCGTCGCTTCGCGCACAGCAATCTCAAGGGCTCCGCGGACCTCACGAAGCGGTCAACTCTGTCTTTTCTGAGCACTCAACAGCCGGCTTGGAGGTCATCGCAGGCGATCGTGCCGGGTCATCGAAAGTGAAAATCCCCAGGTTGAATCTCCCAACCACCTGGACCACCAGTGGACGCGTTAGTCGTGCTTGTGAGAATTGTCGCGAACAAAAGGCTAAATGTAGCGGTCACCGCCCTACGTGTCAACGGTGCCAGGAGGCGGGCATCCGCTGCTCTTATGGTGACAGGAAGCGAGAGAAAATGGCCAAGTCGGTGTTCCCAATCCTGTTATAAGCATTTCCGAAGAGACTAACGGCGAGTGCTCCAGGCAACTCAATGACCTGACAAGTCAGGTTAAGGCGTATGAGGACCTTCTCCGAGGGCTATCGCCCAAGCTGGACTCGGAATCGGCGAAGCAGGTCGAGCAGGTTTTGACCGAAGTAAGTCTTTCTGCAAGCCCCTACTCACTGCGTCCATTTCGTAGCTACCTCCGCCTTGTTCCTTGTACACCTGGTTTCTTTTCCAGATCTCAATTCAGATCCGTGTTGACAGGCTGACCACAGCAATCCGTCGATGAGGACCTGTCTTCTCAATTCCAGGTCGCAACGCCTACAACAGCACCGGTAATGCATGGTGACTCAGGGACCAGCTTAACGTCTGCTTTCTCAAGAAATGCACTGGATAGCACCAGTGAGGATTTTGACCGACAGGCCATGGGGTTTGTGGGCGAGCACTCTGAAATTGCGTGGCTGTATAGACTGAAGCGACTTGTTCAGCGGTCTAACTCTGTCCCAAAAAAGAGCCGGGACGGTGACTCTATTGCTTCGACGAGCTTTTACTTGGACGATTCGAAGATTCCTTACCTGAATGATGTGGATCCAATCCAACGCCCCCCTCTCGCCGTTGCGGAGCAGCTTCTGCGTACCTATTTCAAAGTCGTGCATCCGTCCTTTCCGATCGTCCGCAAGTCACATATTATAACACAAATCACTCGCTACTACGATCCCGATTCCGCCGGGCCACCGAGGAAATGGCTTGCCATGCTCAATTTGATCTTCGCGATTGCCGCCAGGTACACACATAGTTTATGCAATGTTGCCGAAATATCACCAGACGACAGCGTTGTCTATTTTTCACGAGCACTGAAACTTGGCGTAATGGGCACGGTGCTACTAGACCATCCTGATGCGCAGCAGGTGCAAGTAGAGGGATTAACCTCCTTCTACCTTATGTCCGTCGGACAAGTGAATAGGTAATACTGTCCCCCTTTGATTTCATTGTTTTTCTGCTTGCAATAGCCCCTTTTCCTATTTTTCCCTGCGCACCAATGGCTTGTAGCCGTCGTCTAATTCTTTATGTGGTTCAGGTCCTGGAAAGTCTGTGGCTACGCGATCCGTTCGGCTTTAACACTGGGGCTTCACCTTCGAAACGAAAGTAGCGTTAGGAACGTCACAAAAGAAACGAAATATACTGTTTGGTGGTCTCTCTATCTGCTCGACTGTTCGCTTTGTGTCATCACTGGCCGTCCGCCAAGTGTCAGTGATGACTTCTGCACAACACCACTGCCGGCGCCGTTCATAGAAGAGGAATTCGACGATGAGCAAGACCTGATCGCCCACCTCAAAGTTCGAGATACTCTTGTGAAAGCCATCTGCCCAGGGAACCCCCAGAATTTTGCCGACACAGGCTCACCGGAAATCTCGAGGTTCCAGGCGCCTAGTCCGGGGAGCCAGTGTGAACAGGATGTGGCTGGTATCGTTGAATCCCTAACCTCGACGCCCAATTCTGCACTAGTCTTCCTGTACACTGTCGACTTAGCCACGATTATACATGAGTCGATTGGAATCTTATATGCTCCAGGGGTGGCCCGCAAGCCATGGCGTGAGATTGAGGGAGCCATCTCTGCGCTAAACAGCAAGGCGGATGCTTGGCTTACGAGACTCCCAACAACCCTTCACCTGTCACAGGGCGCTGGAGCATTTCAAAGAGAACGAGTGAATTTGGCATTCAGCTTCTATAGTGCCAAAATTCTTATCACGCAGCCTTGCTTGAGCCGCATCTCACAAAAGACTGACGGGAATGACTCCCCGGGAGGCTTCTGCGAGATGATGGCCATGATGTGCATCGAGTCGGCGAACCAGATGCTCGAGTTGCTGCCAGATTCTCCTGATCTTGCCTGGGTTTACCGAGTCTCTCCTTGGTGGTACCTTTTGCATTACTTGATGCAGTCGATTACGGTCCTGCTTCATGGATTATTGCTTCTGACCAAGCCAGGGAGTGCTGCATATCGGAACGTCCTTGATCGGGTTCAAAAGTCAAGTCGTTGGCTGACGGAGATGTCTCTGGAAGATCCATCTTCTGAGCGGGCCTGGCTCGTGTGCGGAGAACTGATTTCCGAGCATGTTCCCGAACTCAAAAATTGAATTTCCGCCGATTTCCAGACCCGCAACTGACTGAGCGTCCTATGGTCGGCTTGGCTTTTGCCAAGTCCACTCGTAATAACTGACTTTGCCAGTGGCAGCTAGTACTCTTTTCAATCTAGTGCGCGAAATAGGAAAACCGAAAACCGATCATGGATCACTCTAAGATGGCCCTATCCCCATTTACACTATTGGTCCTGCTGCTCCGGCTCTGGAACATGTCTACATTTTTCCTAGCTGTTTCAATGTCACCCTTACCTTACATATCTCCCCTTATAGATTGGATATGTCTCACGATGTCAGTTGATCTGAGTGTGGCCCTCTGCACGCATGCCGAGCCTGTGAGTACAGATATACGATGCGATGCGCCTTCCGGGCCTATGTGCTTGTCGATTGTGGTTTTTGGGCCGCCAAAACTGCCAGGTCGAGTGTTCGATTTTCCTTTATCGTCTGGGCAGAAGGCAAATACTCACTATGTACCTTCTGGCCGTCTTTATTCAAAAGAGCACAGTAATTAGGCAGAAATCAGTCACAACCTGAAGCGAGAGGGTCCAGCCGTCGATCCCCTGACTGAACCCAGCTGTGCGGTTAGTTGGTCCATGCTAAAGAGTTTTGCGTCTAAGCTCTCATTCATGGTTGACCATTGCCCCACGGTTCAACCTCATCCCTTAGGTTGTGTGCTGAGTGATCATTCACTAAATGATCGCTCTGGTCCTGTCCTTGCTGAATCATGCCGACTAGCCTGGGTCCTGTCCTTGCTGAAGCATGCCGACTAGCCTGGGTCCCGTCCTTGCTGAATCATGCCGACTAGCTTTATCTGGTAATGTGGTTCCTAGGTAGCTTCATTGCTAATACTCTCCTATCACTTAGCACCTTTTCCAGTCATGCCCCATCCCACCTGCCGTAAAGATACGGACCTCTTTTCCCCTGGACGGCTGGGCAGACGCATCACTGTCTCCCATGCATATGGAAATACGCCGCAGCCATGATAGCACTGCTCCGCGGAGAGGGGCTGCCCTGACTTATGCACGGGGGGACCGCCTGCATAGATAACTGGATGCATTATTTTCCAGTCCAACAGTGGGCCTCAATCGCCCCCCCAAATCGATATCCTTGATTCGGTGGCACTCAAATCCGTGGCAGCGGAAAGCTCATTCTAGTGGGATAGTTAAATGACGACTAGATCCTTTTTGGGCTGCTTATCCGTCGCGATTGGGCGTCGCGCATTCTGCGCCATGGCTGATCCACGGTTGTAGCCGACGTCGGCCCTGGACTGGAATTTTGACTTCACCAGATCCTTGCCGTCGAATCAAGTTTGGTTCACTACCAGCTGCCCCGCTCATTGATCGGTAGTCACTCGGAATTACGAAAGGTCCTAGAAGCGCAATCTACGACTAAACTTAACTACTTAGTAGACAGCGAGTGAAGCTGGAGTTTTCAACATTGGCAGAGGAATGCAGGGTGCCAGTCAGGGAGGCACAGGAGGCGTACCCACTTGCTATTGGCAAGATAGCGAATACAGCCAATGGATTCTTCGACTCCGTCGCCCTTGTTCTGGACTCTCTGATATGCATGTGCATTCGTTGTTGGCGAATTGATGGGTGGATCAAAAAATGGCACCGCACCTTGACGAGCACAGCACTACGCACTACGGAGTAACCGTTGGCCCTATCTGAATGCTTTGGACCAAGTCTGTTGCCGAAGCTCCTCTGGCTGGAGGCAGGATCTTATTCCCGCTAGTCCGACGCTCTTCTTCTTTGTGGAAGGGCAAATCTGGCCCCTAGCAACACACGGTGCTCCATGCATGATGGCCTTTGCTTAGCTGACAAAGAGGCATCAAGGCTCAAGCATAACTAACCATACGAGTACAAGCCTATCTATGACTTAGGCTGAGCACCAGTCGACTCTCAGTTGGGCTCGAATGACATCAAACCTTGATCAGTTTGTGACTGACCTTAATAAAAGTAGCCCAAGCCTACCACCTCAGACAACTTTACACTTGGTTGTTTCATCGAGGGTTGAACGCTAGCTTCTAGTGCGGATCCCAACTTCGGATCTCTTCCCCTGGCCAGCAATTGATGACTCTACCAGGACAGATATCCAATCTTCTCCCTCGAATCCGTTTTGAAGAGACAATTTACCCCAATCCCCTGAAGAGGAAAGAGTCTCCTTTCCCAGCTTCTTTTTTGTTGAGGGGGTGGGGCGTGCAGAAGAAAAGAAAAAGGAAAAATTTTTTCGCAGATCGTCAAAACCCCTCTTTCCCCCTCCTTCTCTTTGGACCAGTCGACCCTGAGTAGCTATTGGTGGCTTGAGCCGTTATGGCGAAATGTTTTATCGGGTTGTAAGCGAAATCGTGGAGGGTGTCAATGCAAATTTGCCACAATGGGCATGATTCCGGCTCCTGCCGCGAATACAGCCCTCCATCGTCAGCCTGAGATCTCAGTCTCTTTCCCAGTCGGTGGCTATCCGCGGGGGTTTGTCCCAGGTCCGGAAAATCCGCGCTGAAGCAGTCTTGACTCTTTTTGACGCTGCGTGATGGCCCACCCCCTCGGTAGGTTACTGTATTGGATAGGAATTTGCGGTCGGCTAATTGACTGGGCCTGGCTGGTACTGTAGACATCACCTTGAATCGATCGTGCCATATCATGACAAGCGGTGATGGGTTCTGTCGAGGCCAATCAATGGCTCCCATCAGACCATCAGACGTAAGGGAGGGCGCACGCGATCGCCAATGCCTCTGAGAGGTGACGCTTGACTGACTGGACATCTGATGGAGACTTGGAAAAGTCTGGATATTCGCAGTTCTGTAGGAAATAAATTTGAGTCCATCAGCGAATAAGAAAGGGGGAGAATAAACAGGTAAGCGTAGCCTTCTGCTGCATCATGATGGAATCATAATCGCCATTGTCTCCGACGATCGACACTCTCTCCCGCTAGATATCATATTGCTGCCTGGGGTATCTACCGTGCTTATGTAATGATTTGTAGACCGCCTACCTAGACCGCTGGACAAGGATGTCACATGTCATCCACCTCCGCTGTTTCCGGTCCCGTCGAGATCACCAACTCGGTAACTTTCCAATCGAGCAATCAATCAATTGATCTCCGATCCAGCAAACCCACCTGGTAATTCTGGAGCAGCCAGTAAGGCTCACTGCCTCCATTGCTTCTGATCTCCCCCCC
>NW_020291900.1:0-126781 GCF_003184865.1 Aspergillus homomorphus CBS 101889
GTTATTAAATATTTTCTTCTTCTAAATAACTTAAATACTTAATTATTTAGAGTTATATTTAGAGTTAAGATTTAAATAATCTCTTCTTCTACTATAAGTCTAAAGTCTAAATATATTACTTTATTAAGATATAGGCTGTATCTTAACAGGTACCCTGTTACTTATATTTTAATTCCCGGAAATCTTACAGCCTTAATTAGAGTGGCTTAACCTGACTGTTATACCTTAACCTTAACCTGACCTTAACCTGGCGGTCAGGTTAAGGTATAAAAATCAGATTAACCGCAGGTATAACGGTTAACCGCGGTTAACTGTTATACCTGAATCAGGCAGAATCAGGCAGAAATCAGGCGGAATTAGGCAGAATCAGGCAGGATTAGGCATAAATCAGGTAAGAATTAGGCAGAAATATTCTGCCTAAACCTACCGCCTCCTTTAATAGGCTTAGTTACTAAGAAATTTAACCCGCAGGTTAACCGTTGGTTAACCTGAGTAGGAATATATATTTCTTATACCTGAGCATTAACCTGCAGTCAGGTATAAAAATTTTGATTAACCTGACCTGACCTGGCCGTTAGCCACTCTAGCCTTAATATATCTAGCTCTTTCTAGAGATTAAAATATAGATATTAAATAAGGATAATAGATTTAAATAAAGAGAATATCTATATAAAAGAGATCTGGAAAAGGCTTTTATAAAATCTACTATTAGAGATATAGTATAGTACCTGATATTTAGATTAGATAGTTACAGGTAGTATAATTACTAAGATAAACTAATTATATAGTATAGTACAGATAACCTTTAATCTAATATATAAAGAATTAAGACCTTTTTAAATAAAAAATAAGAGAATAACAGGCTTATTAACCTTATTTAAAAAGACCTAATAGTAGTCTAGAGGTACTATACTAGTTCTTAACTATTATTTTAGTAGTAAAAGTATAGTATTCTTTATATAATCTATTAGATCTCTGGTATACAGCCTAAACTAAGTTGTAATTATATATCTTTCTTTATATTTTATACTGTAAGAATATTAATATTATAAGAAGCTAAATTATATTAATACTACTAGGATTTCTCTATTATTTCTTATAGATAGAAAAAAAAAAGATACTACTATATCTCTTAATTACTTTTTTTTATTCTAGAAAGCTTATCTTTATATATTTTTAGGTAATGGTTAGAATAGTCAGGTTAATTCTTATTTAATCTGGGTATATCTTAACTGTGCTAGAGCTAAAAAGGGTATAGTAAATAGGTCTTGGCACCAAGAATAGTTAAGACAGTTAATCATCCTGTTTTTGGTTATACCGCGGTGTTACGGGACGGATGGATTATGCTAATCGAAACGTGCCTTTGAACAAGAAGAAATAGCTGGGGAGCTATTTCATCTGTTCGTACGAAATTCTTTTATGTGTGTGCTAAGCTAGCGCTGGTTTAGTACATAGCGTGCAAGGCCTCAGGTGCCAACTGGTGCCTGAAGCCGAGCTCTATATCAGGGCCTTGGTCCCATAACACGCGGTTAGGTATAAAAATTTCTTTAACCTGACCATTAACCTGCGGTCAGGTATAAAAGTTCCTATTAACCTGACCTGACCTGGCCGTTAGCCACTCTACTTAGAATTAAGGATATATTAGTAAAAAATAATATGTATAAATAGATATTATATTAAACCTAAATTAAAATAATATAAAGAGATAAGTATTTAAATAAAAAATAATAAATAAACTAAGAAAAATAATATATTTATAAATATAAGTTTTTTATCTATATTTCCAGATCTTATTATATCCTAATCAGGAAATTATTAAAATATTATCTTCT
The DNA here is from genome assembly GCF_003184865.1 of Aspergillus homomorphus CBS 101889. NCBI lineage: Eukaryota > Fungi > Ascomycota > Eurotiomycetes > Eurotiales > Aspergillaceae > Aspergillus > Aspergillus homomorphus. The sequence continues at coordinate 1,833 of NW_020291900.1, forward strand.
TTTTTATTATTTAATATATTCTTTATTTATATTTATAATAGTAGTAGATATTCAGCTTAAAGAATAAATAAATTTAGGGTAGATTAAAGTTATTTTTATCTATATTATAATTTAAATAGCCTAATTTAATAGAGAAGTATAATTATTATATAATATCTAGAATAGTTATATCTAATATCTCTAGTTTTTACTAATTTAATAGGCTTTTAATCTATTTATTTATATTATTTATAGCTAACTTTCTCTTTGTTAATAATATATATAATTAAACTGTTATATCTTAGGGAATATAGGATTCCTAAAAATTAGTCTTATAATAAAGGACTAGGTATTTTCTTATCTGACCCCTGGCCTTTTACTCTGTTATAGTAGATGTTGACAAATTTATGTAGACTTTTAATTTATATAAAAAGATTCTAAGAAAAATTCTAGTAAAAATCCTCTAATTAAAATATTATAAAAAATATATAATAAGACTTGATAGTCTTAATATTAGATATTTCTCTAAACAATTTAACTTCTATTAATACTAGTTCCTATTCTAGTAATCCAAGGCTACTTAGCCCTTCACACCCCCCTAATATTTCTCTTTCTATATGTTTTTTCGTATATTTTGCTGGATTTACTCCCTTCATGATATTCACCAATCTATAAGGAAAGGCAGTGCCTTACTAAGACTTTTAATCTATCCTTATTAATTGTTTCTCCTGAGATTGCTTTAGAAAGTTATCTGACTATCGACAATGAGCTCATTGTCGCAAGTGGTACTTACTGTACCACTTCCTTATTCCTGAGAACTAGATCCAAAGTTTATCCCGAGAGAATTCCGCAGCTGGGAAGGCGAGTAGATGATTGGCTATGATCATCAAGCACCATACAAGCCCGTACATTCTACAGCCCATCTATAAGCCATTTTCACCCTCCTTCAACTACCGGCGAGCCAAGGTCTGATCACAAAGATCATGACAAAGTGTAATTCTTGTATGAAGTTGTTGTATCGGATGAGATTGCGGTACAGGGTTGGTACGTAAACAGCACTAACAAACAGAACAGCCACAAAATAACTAAAGCATACAATCTGTGTAGCAAAGAGCAGGAACATTATAACCCAGTCACAAGGAGAGATAACTAGGTGACCATCATGTGAATCACAAAAAAAAGAGGATGACCTGCTATCATTATATAACTGTACTAATCTATAGCACACCGTACAGTCGGGCTTAAGAATTCATTCATGCATCAATTTTCCCAAGATCCTGCATATCCTGAAAAATCGGTTCTATCGCTCTAGGAATTTTCTCTCTAGGACTTATGATGGCATAATTCCTGTGGCTTCTTCTAATTTTAAAGCAAATCGTTACCGCCGAGAATTTGACGCTAGGGCTGCACTTGTCGACCGGACACACTGGCGGCATTTCCACGTTTCATTATGTTCATAACGCGACTGCCTTTGTCTTACATCATAACTATAGCATTGCCTACTAAGCGCCCATGGCTGCGGCCACCTCACTACTGAGGCTCTGCGGCAGTGACAGAAAGTTCAGTGTAATTCTCAAATAACAGATGTTAGTTGTTTAGAGTTGCGTCAACTCTTGCAACGATGCCTCAAGGTCTGAAGCCCCTCGCACTATTGCCTTCACCGCATTCTTCCAGTTGGGCCGATGGTCGGCCAACCTAGTCATCCATTGGGACCACTTCTCGATGACTATGATTGCCCTATCCGAGGAGACATCGAACCATTCCACGTGCTGCTTTTGGCAGGCTCCACAGTAGATTCTAATCCTGTGCCTCCGAAGCTCTGCATGGCATAGGCTTTCAACCAGCTGTGGATAATCAACTTGCCTGCCCACAGCGGACGCAGCGGGATAGAGACTTATAACCTCCCTGTTGCAACTAAATGTCCACTCTGCATGTCTTTCCGAGATTTGTCTGCAGGTATAGCCAATTTTAAGATATCGCTCATTTCCAGCCACAGTATAGGCATAAATAGAGCCTGGCTTGGTGTTTCGCGATGCGAGGGATTTGCTGATTGTTTCTTGATAAGCTTTGGCCGGCATCCAGCAGCCTTCGATACTCGGACTGCTGGTCGCAAGGAGATGGAATGGCGATATATCATATCCTGGGGCTAGTGCACGTGAGCAATTATACTCTGACAGAGAAGTCTCATTTTTGAGTCAGAGAGGGGGAGCAGCATGCCGACCTTGCCAGAATTCGTCTGCTTCATCTGGATCCTCCGAAACGTGGTCGATCCTTGTTTCCTGGACCTGACAGTGCCGAGCGACTGCAATTTCGGCGAGGCATCGCTCCAAAAGCAGCGGAGACTGTTTTTTCCGATGCAGGGAGCAGAAGGCGTTTTGGCCAAGCCTCTTCAGCCAGATTGCTAGCCGTTTGTCGTTCAGGTAGACCACAGGGTCTTTGATTTTGCTCAAGATCTGCTCGATTGTCTGGACAGTTCTGCCACCCAACAATTGCTCACACGGGCAGTCTTTGCTCTCCATGCCCAGGCACATAGTACTGAGGCCGGGCAGTGCTTCTTGGATAAGCATAGCCGCGTCATTGGGGCGGGGGAAATACTCCTTGAGCCAGGTATTCACTCGAGCATTGACTGTCTTTTCGCCGTCGTGTTTATCGCAATGAGTAAGCAGCACGAGCTTCCTTAATGTGTCGGCCAGTGTGTGACACGGCATGGATCGTGGCAGCTGCCTCAACAAAGATATCGCCGCGTCGACCTCCGATGGCTCGGCTTTCCTTTGACGTCGTTGACAAGGTGCAGGTGGCTTCTTGAGAGTTAAGCCTCCACATTTACGCTGTTGGCGGAAGAACAGGAGGAAAGCTTCCACGCTCGCGGGGGTGGGCCATTGGGGTGGCTCGTCCAAATCGGAACCCGTGTCTCGTTCGCTTTGAGGGGAAACTGGGGTGCGTGCCCTTACTTCGGATCCTCTCCTACTCGGTGGCGCCTCGGGTGTAATTGTCTCTGCTTCCTCTGTAACAGAGAGACCTGCGTTGCTGGGCGAGCGTGGTGAAGGAGGAGGGCTAGGATAGATTGTATCGACAGGTGGAGTAGTCGGCTGGACTGCCTTTTCAGACTCTGTATGCTTTCGGTGTGCCATTGAAATAATGAAGAAGTCGAGCAGACACGACAGCTACCGTCGCGCTGGTGCAGAAAGATAATGGGGCTGGGAGGGTAGAATGGGGCAAGCAACGTGCACCTTCGGCGCCGTCCATATTTATGGCTTTGCTCAGACAGGTGCAGCAAGGCGCAATTGGGGGACGAGGCGGTGCTTGGCTCTTGACAGGGATCCTGAGCATGTCAGCCGGACCATTTCCAGCAAGCCACAGCGAGTGAGCTGCCTAATGAAATGGCTTATTGTTCGGGTTATCGTTGCAGCCGCAACAAGGCGCAATTGGGGGACGAGGCGGTGCTCGGCGCTTGACAGGGATCCTGAGCATGTCAGCCGGACCGTGTCCAGCAAGCCACAGCGGTAAACTACATAATGCACTGGCTTATTATTCTTATGTTAACTTTGAGGTTAAAAAAAAATAGTAAAATTTAGAACATAGAACATACAACAGAAGGGATTCGCTGGTGGTCACCCACCCAACTACTAACCTCCCGGCGTGTGGCTTAAGTACGGCTGAGCGGACGGGAAGCCCTGTTTTCCACACCCTGTGGTCGTATGTGCTTGGAATTCATGTAGAATGGTATATGTCCTTTCAATGTCTGCACAGTAGATGCGGCTAGCTACGCTGTAACTGACCACTTAACAAGAAATTTAAAGCGCTGCACTTAATAAGAGCATGTGCTATGGCAAGCTTCCCATCACTGTGGCTTTTTGTTGAACCCTTTGTCCCACGGCCGACTTTCAGTTCTCACCATCTATTCTCCATACTCCAATCCATGCAGGTCCGAAACTCTCATTGCTGGAGCCCTGAAAATATTGAAATTTCCATGGCCAGCTGTTGAGATTTGAAGTTATGACCGTGAATGGAAGGATGAAAGATACGTTATTGAGCGGCGAGTCTCACCCTTACCGCCTTGGGGAGAGGACATCCGGGCATCCATAAGGCGGTGAATTCGACCCTCCCAGTAGATCCGTCCCAGGCGGTAAATCAGTCTCCGACAGTGAACCAGTCCTTGGGTGGTGAAATCCAGTACCATGCTCAATCCTAGGCGGTAGTTAATGAGTACTAGTCCGCAAAATCTAATGAGAAGCTGACTCGGAATCCCGTAGCAGGTACGCCGCCTTCTTCGGAAGCAGATGGTCTTATCTACGCGTGAGGAAGGATGGCTGGCAAGTCCGTCCACGATTTGCGCCTCATGAACTACGTTGAAGAAATATTTGAAAAAGGCTTCTTGACAAATCATTTGTCATTCAAAGTTGTGCCACTAAGCTAATCCTTAACATTTCCTGATCGGATGATCTTCTCGTACTGGACGATGGTGTTTGCATACTGCTTATCGATCGCACCCGCACAGATCTCAATGAGCTTCCCATCCCCAAATTGGGTGATTTCCCGCAATGATTCGGCGAGACCGTGACACTGCACTCGCATCCAGGTCAAGAAATCGTGCATCTCCTCACAGTACTCCGCCTCGCATAATTCGTCTTTCTGTTGTTTATATGTCAGCAGTGCCGTCACCCTTCCTGACACGACCAAATCGGTGACAATTGCAAACTTACTTCCATGGCAATGACGTTTAGCAAGTGCCCAAAAACAGGTTTCATGAGCAGCGCATTCTTGGTCAGTTGGGAGCTGCGGATAGGGTCAAGAACCTCTAGCGTTGCGGCTTCGCCTGTTGCTTGAGTCACCAGATCCTCTATATCATCTGACAGTCTTCCGATGTTCTGGAGGCTGTCGGGGTCAAATTTCGATGTCTGAAGAGTTCTGTCGAGCTTGACACCTGCTATGCCAAGTCTCTGCAGGTATTTGATGAGTGGGAGGAGGCCCACGCTAGGTGGCATACCATTACCCGACTCGGGCTCGCTAGGTAAAGCAAGCACAGGAGGGGACAGGGTAGAGACAAACGTAAAAATGGCAATGAAGAGAAGTTTGACGATCATGTTTGGCGACGCTTCTAGATCTTCAAAGGGGCTCTTTGGCAGCTGAGGGAGTGGGTGATGTTCGTCAGACCCGTATATTGACAATATATAAGTCTTCCGCGGACTACTCAAATCCGGGCGAAGTCTAACGGTTCGGTCGGAGTTTTTCTCGTCCAGCGCGTTGGAACACAGGTTTCACTGATATCAATTATTGTTATGGGACCTTCGGCTCTCGTGGGCCTTGATATAGTACAAGCGACGGATAGCTCCAAAAGCTAAATGAGGATCGATTGATGTTATGTGCGGCTTGCTGCAGTACCCTGGTGGCACGCGAGGTTAGTGCAACAAGAGAAACAGACATGGTAGGCCTCGTCATTCGTACAAGCGGACTTCTGTCGTGGCGAAAGGTCGCACAGTTAGGATTATGGATCTACGTACGGTGGTGCAGCAAGGGACAATACGACAAGCACCGGTGATCAGCGGCGTTGGCCATAACGCTCCTTCAACCTGGAATCAGAATATCTACGAGTGATGAGGATAGTCATTGCACTACTGGCTGGCTGGTGCTACTACTGAAAGCCACCGATGAAGGCTCAGGACGATTACGATCGGGCGCATCGTGTATGCTGAGGCACGAATCAGTGCAGAGCTCAATCGACGGACCGTAGGAGCTGGAGCGGGCACCAGCTAGAATAACCAGAAATTTCAAGATTTGATGGGGGAAGAGTGTCCGTCATTGATTCTGCCCGATATTCCAGTATCCATGCTCGTTTGCTGGAGCAAGAGGGTCAAGACCCTGACGATAACGATCAATGACATCATATCCTACATTCGCGCCAACTCATTCAGCACATAGAAAATTACAAATCAGCTCCTTCAATGGGAGACGACTGGCTGGATTTTTGAGAGCTCAGGTGTTCGACTACAGTTGCCTCCTCCCTGTCCCTAGCATGCGTAACTTTTGCTACAACTTTGCCCTCTCCTGAGGGTTTAATTCTCGACGAACAGGCCCCCCACGACTTCCGTCTCCCAGAAAAACATCGTCGCGAGTCGCATAATCAGTCCTAAATCGCCATTTTGTGGCCAAGTTGTCCGGGAGGCTCTTCTTCAAGGCAAGCGACATATAATCACCTAAAACAGGAAGGAATTTGAACCCACTGGGCGTAGTTGTCAGCGTCACTGGCTGTCTGTCCACAATTGAGAATATACTTACTGCCCACTTCCAGCCCCCCCAAAGAACAGATTTTTGTAGTCTGGATGGTAATCCATGATGAAATCTCCGGTCGGAGTGTCTGTGTACCAACACAATGCCAGCTTCTCAAAGGGACGATCGGCTAGTTCTGGGAGAATCTCGCGCAACCCAGCTCGTAACCTCGCTTCCCCGTCTGCGGGCACAAAGTTGCGACGCTCCCGGGGCGGGATCAAAGGGGGAGCAGAAAGATTCGACCGGTTTGCAAGGACCTCTTCGCTGCCCGGGGTGCGTGTGTAGCCCCAGCCGTGAATGGCAAATTTAAGAATTCCAGTCTCCTCGTGAGGGGGGAAGTTGAACCACCCGGTGGAGAAGTTGGCATACATCGGAAGGTCTTTGTACCGGACCATTTCCTCTGGGGTGAGGCGCAAATACGCCACCACTTGCGCGGTGGTCAGGGTGGAATTATACATCGGGACCAGGCTAGACCCCCAGGCCCCGGCAGTCAGCAGAAAGCAATCGCCTTCGATCGGAGGACCGATCAAAGTTCGCACCGCCTTGATCTTGTTTGATGAATTGGTCTCGAAGCCAACCACAGTTCCTCTGCGGCCCGACAGAAACGAGACACCCAGTTCCAGACAATCGTCTCGGATCTGGCTGATGGCCTTGTTGGCATCTGCCCAGCCAGCCTGGGTGTTGAGATAACCATTAAACGGCGGAGCTGCCAGGGTGCCACTCAAGACGGGGTGCAACTGCTTTGCAGCAGCGACATCCTCCAGTCTCGTGTAGGGCAGCTGTCGGCGGGTCAGGGCTGCGGTGGTGCTGGCAATCCAAGCCTGGCCGTGGGGGCTGGTATTGCCGGTCAGAATGAAGGGAGCAGGATAGAAGAACCCCTGATACTTGGGCTTGGACCACTCTTGATAGGCCTGGTGGGCGATGCTGAGATAGTCATCATCAGCATAGTCGAAGCGGATCATGCGAGAGATATCGGAACTGGAGCCATCCGACACCGGCGGCATGTCGCGGTCCAGCACCAGAATGTTGCCATAGCCCTCCGACGCCAGTTGACGGGCGGCGGCGAGGCCAAACACCCCGGCGCCGATAATGACGATGCGCTGGTCTTTGTGGTTGGGGTCCATATCTGCGAGATGATACCTGAGATGGTTAGTGAAGTGACTGCCTGACTATATCAGAGATTTCCTGTCGGTGGCTCTTTTGCCGACTGGTTCTCTCGCCTCCGTCGGCTGTTCGCCTGCCCCACCAAACTGACAGTTTATTTACCAAGGTGCCGACTTACGTTGCATTTTCTACGCATCGCAGTATACAAGGTATGCAAGTCTCATCCCATAGCTGAAGTCATCTATATACATTTATCTGTAGAACAAGGCCGAGTCCACGTGACTTAACGCCGAGAGAAGCCGAGAGACTCCGCGTTTCCTCTGATGTCGGACTGGCAGATTCTCACCGCCAAGTAGCTTAGTATGTTGTAGGCATCATTATACTCGAATATGCTCGTTTGTCAGGAACAGCCATGACAGAATCTACAGAGAGCAATGCCACACATCAATCCAGTAATACTTGCTAGAGAGTGAGATTAAGTGGTCCGCTGTGCATCCTGTTTTCACCGGATCCCTGTGCCTAGAGAAATGAACATGCCCGTTCGAGCCCTCCCCATCACCATGATCTGCTACGAGCAGCTGCCCACTTGCTCCTCCCAAGGTTGCCAGCTGGGAGCATTGTCTCCCTCCCAGCCCCCAGTGGGCCATGAATCAGCAGTGCTGGTCTTGGAATGACCTTGCGTAGTCAGCGTGGTGCGTTGACCCACGGCAGTGGCCCAGCTGGGGATCTGGTCGGCCGAGGAGACAACCGTGGCCTCGGTAGCAGAAGCAGGAGCAACCGAACTGACAACTGCGGTGTGAGCAGCAGCAGTAGTCTCGACAAAAGCCGCAGCCACACTGGAAGTAGCAGCTGCCTCAGCGGTGGAGGCACTGGCGACACTGCTGCTGACCTGACCGGCGGCGGCGGCGGCGGAGCTGCTGGAGCTGCTGGCGCTGCCACTAGGGGACATGCAGGCAAAGCTCATCTTCTTGGTAAACTTGGATGAGTCGGCGTCGTACACTACCAGGGATAAATCCCAGTCCATGCTCACGTAGGGCCAGCAAATGCGACCGTCGGACATGGTCACCATGTCACCGGCAACGTAGACATCGGAGCTGGAAAAAGCATCGCCCACCTTCTTGCCGCTGGCATCCACTTGCTGGAAGTAGGTTCCGGCAAATTTACCCTGGCAGCCCATGGCGATGTAGCCGCACACAGGGTCGGAAATTTCTTCCCAGGTGATGAGGGCCGAGCTGTTGCCGAAGGTGGCGGCGTGAGCGTTGGAGCAGTCATTGGAGCCGGAGGTGACCCAGGTTATCTGGCTGTCGCCGTCCTCGTCGCCCACGGTCGAAGTCGCTTGCTCACCGACCTTGGTGTACTTATCGGAGAGGAGAGCCAGGGCAACGTTGCGGGGGTTGGTGCGGTTGTTGACGTGAGTGTATCCCTCGCCCATCCAGCTGTTCTCTGTCACATCGACGGCGCCACGAGACACCCAGGTGAAGATGTAGCGGCTGCTGTCGGCAAACCGGGCCAGTCCGCTGTAACTACCGGACATTCCGCCCATTGGCTCACCGGAGGCACCGTTGGTGGTGTTCTCGTTCGAGATCTTGACTCCGTTGTTGGTCATGCCCTGGGTCTTGGTGTTCAGCCAGATGGCACCCTGGTCTTCCGCACAGATACTGGCAAAAGGGGGCTCATCGGCGGCTTCGAAGGCAATTCCGGTGTTGTGACTGCAACCCCAAGCGCTGGAGGCACCACTAATGTCGAGCAAAGTACCATTGTCGGCCACGTACTCAATGCTGTCGCCATAGTGGCCCTCGGCCCAGCCGGAGTAGTCACTGACCACAAAGTAGGCACCGTACATGCCAGCGGCTTCCGAGTAGACCAGGTCACCGTTCATGTCCACTGCCTCAGCCAGACCATCCGAGGCGTGCACGTCCGGACCACCGAGCCAGGTCTTCCAGGTCTGCTTGCCATTTGTGTAACGGTGGAGGACGGGGACGGGGGTGTCGCTGGGGGGCGCGTTGGTCGTGCCAGAGGGCATGACCTCGTTGGTCAACAAAGCAAAGCCGTCATCGTGGGCAACGAGACCACCCGCTACAGTAGGGTTCAGCATCAATGTCACACCAACGGTCAACCAATCAGGGTACCTACCTTCCTTGCCACCACTAACTGTCACCGACGTGCCCGTGGCTTTGAAGGTGGTGGGGTCCAGCTCCGTAACATGAACATCGGTTCCGCTCGAGTCGAGATAAGCCAGATAGGCAGTCTTGCCGTTGGGGGACACCGCGAAAGGAGTGCGACGGTGATGAGCAAAGCTAGTCCAGTAGGCGGCTTCGATCGGGTTGAACGAGTTGTCGAGTGCCAGCACATCGACATGAGTCTCGAGGTTGGATGCGGTCAAGCCGGCAGAGGCGCCCAGCGCCGCAGAAAGCAGAGAAAGAGTGAAAAGCCCACGCATGATGGAGGGCGGTAGTTAGTTGCGCTGCTGCTTGTAGAATAGTTTGACGTCCACTCAGACCGCAGGAGGGAGTCGAGGCATAGTTATAGTCCCAGGGATTTCGGCACATCGTGGATATACCCGGCAACATGGAACGAGGAGCAAGCCCCAATGTGGGCTCAGGGTCTGCCCTGCTGTCCTGTCTCCTCCCATCGGAGATTGTCATGGATGATTCAGGGTTGTGACAGCCGGTCTCCTCGGATCGTTATTGGTTTGTGTGGAGAAAGTGGGCTTAATGGAGTCGAAGGTGAGACCTTAAAAGTGATTAATAGGGGGAATTGAGGTTTCATTTAGATTCTCCAGCCCGGCCTCGGCCCCAGCCCTAAGACCTTTCACCCACCCTCTCCCTTCACTTATAGTTCTGTGGTATGGTAGAGGATCGGTTGACAGTCCGTGCTCGAATCCCAGGCTGTTTCCCTGTGCCTGAATCTTGTTAACCTCAGTGCAGAGTTGGGGTAGAGAAGGGCCGTCTCTCCCAGATGAAACACTCGGCGCCCGCAACTGAGACAGCAATATCCACGACAATTCAGGGCGACTCGGCACTTTCACCCTTTGGGTTGCGGGCTCGGAATTGGTGAGGTCAACTCGAATGCCTGTCATTCTGATATCTCCTAGAAATCTTAAGTTAAGGTTGTTGCGGATCCGTGTGCGATCAGCGATACGCGTATTCGTAACCCCTAAGCTGCCGGCACGTAAGTGTGGTACGTGATCGGTTTAGACTGTCATTCATAGAGCTAAAGTGCGACGATTGTATTGCCCTCCTCCGTGTCTTCGATATATTTCTTTGGTCCCATCCATCTTGGCTTTTCCACCAAATCAGCCGACATTTCCGGGCCTACCACGAGGGACTTACTGGTAAGTACTGCCAGAATGCATCCTACTACACCTCCTCGACGACCGTCAGGTATGTCATGCCAGCTCAAGGTTTCTCTCTCTTTGTCATCTGACGAGTCAACAGTGTGGTGAAGGCTTCTGCCCTGCGTTTACTCTCCCCAGCTGTTGCCGCGCTCGCTTTGGCTGGGTAAACGCGCCCGCCCGTGATGAACATTGCTGCCAGCAGCATTAACAAGATCCATGCAGGCAGCTCGCGTGCTAGCCATGTCATGCAGTATTACTGCTGACCTTTCCACCCTTTTCTGGCCAGGGTTATTCTCATCAAGGCTTTGATGATTACTGCACGTCTGCAAGGTGGCAAAGTGAAACCTTGATGCCTGAGGCCATATTCATCTCGGCAAGGTCCGACTTGGCAATGCCGATCTGTATACTTCAGTACTAAGGATAAGTATGATTAAGTGCAATCACATCGATAGGGGTCTTTTGATCGTCGTCGGTACGGGTTACTTATTCTATCTAATCCAATATTATCGAGTTTACCGTATTGGGTCGTCTCTCTTGATTTGAGCTGATCTCTCAAGGATGATATCACCGATGCCAATCATAAACAATTCAAGATCTGTTATGCTCCACCCGGGGAAAGTTCCTTCAGCCGATGACGCGGCAGGCAACAAAGTTTTACGATATCATGGCGAATTCCAGCTCAGGCACCAGGCAGACCAAGCTTTCTCTGGCTCCATCTGACGACGTCCCGTCACGGAATGCCCGTGGCTTGGCCGTCATAATATCCTATTGCTCTTCCTGCCAAGAATCTCGACACAGCACACATCATGGTTGCCATCAGCCGAGTCTACCTGCTCACTCTGCAGGCAATGTTATTAGTGAGCGCCAAATCTACCACCTCTGAAGTTACCACCAATTTCAGCACGTCCTCATCCTCTACATCTACCGGCTCCGACAACATCGTGATCGTTACTTCGGCCTCCGAAGTCGTGCCAACCGGCAGTTACCTCAGCTACACCACCACCATAACGCTCGCCAAGAATGAATCGATCTCAACTACTTCAACTGCCACTACTTGGTCCAACTTCACCAACGCCAATGACACAGGAACAGCAACCAGCTTGACTACCACAACCGACACAGCGGTTCAGTTGAGTGGCACGAGGGTGGTGACAAGCAGCAGCACTGTCACAGCCACGACGGGCACCAACACGCAGGCCTGCAATGGTTATATGGAATTCTGCGAACGGAAATACTCAAATATCACCATGGTCACAGCTCACAATAGTCCCTTCGTCAAAAAGAACAACCTTGCCGCCAATCAGGCGTACACGGTGCGCACACAACTCAACGATGGTGTGCGTATGGGTATGTTCTGTGATCTTCCTGTGGTGCCTTGACTAAGTACCGGGCAGTATCGTTCGAAGCACATTATTACGAGGAGGAAATTTACCTCTGCCACACATCGTGCGACTTACTGAATATGGGCACCCTGCAGAGTTACCTCACCACGATCACCGACTGGGTGAAGGAGAATCCTTACGATGTGGTGACGGTAATGATTGTCAACTCCGATTACGTAGATCCCGCCAACTTCAGTGGCCCCATCCAAAATTCTGGTTTGATCGACTACGTGTACGAGCCGTGGAAGATCCCAATGAATGTCAGTGACTGGCCGACCTTATCCGAGATGATATTGAGCGAGCAGCGCGTGGTTGTGTTCATGGATTACCAGGCCGATCAGAGCTCGATCCCCTATATTCTAGACGAATTCAGCCAGATGTGGGAAACCCCTTTCTCCCCTCTCAACGCCTCATTTCCCTGTACGGTGCAGCGACCACCAGGAATCACCGCCGCGGAGGCCGAGGAGTGCATGTACATGGCCAATCATAATCTTAATATTGAGGTCCTCTTGGAGGGCATTAAGATCCTCATTCCGGACACTGCTCAATTGAACACCACCAATGCGATCTCCGGGTATGGGAGTCTGGGTCTTATGGCCAACAATTGTCGCTGTAAATTCTGCTCTCCAATCCTCCTCGAGAAACACTATTAACCCTAGTACAGCCAAATGGGATCGTCCCCCAAATTTCCTCCTGGTCGACTACTACAATGACGGCAACTTTCCAGGATCAGTCTTTGAGGTTGCGGCGCAGATGAACAATGTCACGTACAACGGCAAGTGTTGCGGCGCGAAAAGTGAGGCCTCACAAAGAGCCCATTTTGCCAGTCTGGGGGTTTTGTTACTGGTGACTTGGGGCGGGTTGATGCTTGTATGGGACCTACTGTGATACTTCTTCCAGGTGGTCTGCACCCCTCTGAGACCTCGTTCTGTGGTACAAGCCTCTGGAACATTGGGTTGATGTTAATTGATACTAGTCAGCCAGCTGTCAAACACAATGCTAACGAGTGCGCGAAAAATGCCGGGGGCAATGCTGAGACAGATTTATTTGTAAGGAAATCATCCCCTAGATGATTGTAAAGAATAGTTCGACGATAGCGTGGGTATAGTCTCACATGTTCGAACTTATGCACTACTCCTCCAACAGCAGTACTAAGCAAACTTCTTCAATAAGACATACACGGTATAGGATTATGCGGGCTAAGATTACACACGCCCAAGACACTCGATGCACCAGTATGCGCTTTATAATGAGAGACAGCTGAAGGGGAAAAGGGAGAGACTGGAGAGAAGGAAAGAAGAGAACGGCAAAGAGTAATGCCTGCTCAGGGCAGTGGCAATAGTAATCACTTAAACTCCGAAATCAGGGAGCGAATGCGGCCTCGACACCTGGCAAACACTGATTCCCCTGAGCCCTAATCCCAGACATTGAATAGCAACAGTGCATTTCGGGGGTTTGAGCCAAATGCGGCCGTGTTGAATGTGGGCGGGATGGTTAAACAATTGAGTCCTTGGAGTGCTGCAGCCTTTCTCATCACAATTTCCGCAGCTATGTCAGGCCTTGCCTGTCGACCGAATGAGCCCACGAAGAGACGATCTTATCGACTTCCATCTGTATCCATATCAGAGGGCGATGCCATGGTTGGTCGCCTCTGCTGATTCGGGACAGTTATTGTTTCAGAACGAGGAGATTGACACATATTCATAATATCTCGAACCTCACATGATCAAAAACCTGCTTTGAGCCGCTCTAGAACGAACGAGATTGATCCAAGTCGTGCCGGGCTCCAATTCCATTGCCCAATATGTCTTCAGAAAGGAGAGCACTCGGTTGCGGTCCAATCTCCCACTGATCCGGATCACAGCTAGCATTGCGCCTTCAACCATGGCTTGTTCTGCCGGACAGCCTCTGCACTCTGTTCCAGCGATGAAGAGTGGCCAGACCAGATCATGGGCAAAACATGCCCCTTCCGTCAAGCGAGAAAGATGATCCAATACTGCGTCGCGCGACGTGATGATGCAGCGTTCTGCGGAGGGTCCTTTCCCCAGGACTCGATGGCTGTAAATCAGGCTTGCATAGTAATACATGGAGGCAAGGTGATCAAAATCTCGCTGCGCCTCTAGTGACCTGAAGTTGATCCGCTGGCTGAGCAGCAGAGTCCTTGATCTAGCCGCCACGATCGCCTGAGTGATGTCTTCGAGTGCTGGCGTGGTGGCATTGGGACTGCCAGCATATTGTTCACGCTCGGCTCGGGTCACGGTGTGCATGATCTGCACAAACTCGCTGAAAACAGTCAACGAGTCGTAGGTATTGATGTGGTTGGTGAATTCAGCCGGCGGATCAAAGGTTGTCAGGCCCATGACGACTGAATGGTAGTAATATTCGTAGAGCAGGAAGACATCTGCCTGATTATCCAAGCTGGGCCGACAAAGGGCCTGTGACATCCACTGGATGACCGCACCAGCCCCTTGGATGTGAACTTGCCAACGCGCAGATTCTGCTGTAAGCAGCTCCACGTTGTACAAGAGTAGAATGGATGCTAAGATACACCGTGCTTTCTCCAGAGAACAAGGTGATTCCAAAGCCTTTCTTGGCAGCGAGTTCAGTTGCTGTCCGAGGAGAGATACTGTCTTACTTCTATATTCAAGTGAAGCAGCCTGCAGCCGGCGCACGTGGGGTGTTCCTGTCTCGTAGCGAAGAACAAGATCTTCCGATGCCATGGCCAAGACAGAGTTTAAAACCAGCTGGGACGTATGCGTCAGTCGCATGACGATATTTCGCCAGGGGTTGTCGGGTCCATCCACCCATGCAAGCTTGGTCGCAACGTGCTTGTCGAAATGTTGCAATAAGTAAGACAGAAGAGTCACTCCCGGAGTATTTACTTGGATGTACGCTGTCGGTCCGGGCCATTCATCACCCTGCAGCTGGGTAGATAGTGGACGAAAGATGGCATTTTTGACCGGCCCTTTTTCGGCATCCAGGGGCACGGGGATTGACCGGCCGCTTAGTCTACCGCGACTGGCGACTCCTTGAACCCATTTGAAAACCGGCCCGTAACCTGGACAGGCAAAATTGCGCGACTTGCATTTGCGGCAAGTGGGTAAGGTTCGATCACATTGGATTCGTCGCAACTTGCACCTGGAACAGTCTGTCTCTCTCTGTCGGTCAATCCGGCTACTATGGCCAGTGTCGCGAATTGCTGGGGCTTACCTTTATCGGCAGAAGTGGTGACCGGAAGATAACTGAAGGTGCACAGCATCAGGCGGAGATGTAGGCATTCAACATCGGAGATCTAAATCCCTACACTGACGGTGTAAAAATACTGTAAATGGTTGTAGAGTCAATTGCCATGGCCACGGATGTCAGCCTTTGCCGGTCAGGTGATCTTCCCCGCCGCAGCGTGGTAGCAAGCACCACGTGACCAGGCTGGGGGGGTTCTGCCCTTTTAGGAATGAATATGGATGAAGAACAATCCAGAATATTGAATAGTGACGTAGAGACTCAGGGGGCACTACTAACACTACCATATCTCCTCGAGTCATGTATACATCTATGTACTGTATGTATCCTCATTACCCAACCACCGGCACGAATATCTCGGAGTTTGCACACTCAGCCTTGACTATCTCCTTCTCCTGCCAATTATTGAACAAGTACCCCTGTTCCTTCCATCCTTGCAAAGCTTTTCCATATAATCTCCTCTGCTCGTCACTGGAAGACAGAATTCCAGTTTTGCCGCGGCGAGCTCGCGAATTGGCACGCTCAACCAGCATAATGTCATCCCCCGGTATTGAGTCTCCAGAGGCATCTGGATCCTGGACTTTCATCTCATAAGTGCGATACTCAGTGTTGTTCCAGCCAGTTCCTATTATAAAGCAGATCCATGAGTTATTACAGGGTTATGATCCTAGCACGGATTGTCGAACACTTGCCTTCATACACACAGCTGTCCTCCCAATCTTCGGTCAGAAAGTGTAGAAAAGCCCCATGGGTGACCACCACCGCCTCCTTCTCAGGTCTTTCGTAGAGCCACCGTCGAACAGTCCGCGCACGGTTCTGGATAGCGTCTGTTGTCGGCTTATATCTTCCTTCCTAATCACGGTTCATCGTACAAGGTTAGATTTGAGAATCCTTTTGACCGCTATTGAACCCGGATCTGGGACAACAGGATGCTTCTCACCTTGCTGGTCCAACCTTCCTCAACATGGCTCCAATCCTTTTGAACATCGAGGTCCTCCACCCTCGTCTGTAAGGCATCGATCTCACTTCCAATATCACAGGGGAAGTTGCTGATCTCCTGCAGATCTGGTAGCAACACCAAGCTCGACTCGGGGTGAAAATCGAAGACCGGCCGAAAGCTCTCGACTGCCGTGGCGATGGCACGGTGCATTGGAGACGAGACCACGAGTTGGACTTGATGATGGAAAGGAAAAGTTTCCCTAAGCTTTGAGCATTGTTCCCTTCCCTTGTCGGTCAGAGGCGGATCAACCAGGGACCAGTAGGCCATTCCGAGGTTATGCAAGCCCTAGAGTCGCCGGTCAGGTCACGAAATAGTATCAGGTTGCCATTGATCGCACCTCTGCGTGGCGGACCAAGTGCAGTATCGGTGCCATGGCCAAAAGATGCGATTGCGGGTCGAGAAATAATGGAATGGGTTGAAATGGCAAACACAGTGTGATCAAGCCCTGGGAGGCAGAGCCATGTTTTTGTTTGAGGGGGAGGTGGTTGGCAGCCTGATGATAGCCTGAGGAGATTCAGGCATCCATTGTGGAAACGCAAAGCTTAAATTTGCATCTTGGCTTCCCCTTTAGGCTTAGCGTACTGTCATGCTTGTCAGCATTACTAGACAGTTGAACGGGTAGCCCTACTAAGGTATGCAGTGGCATCATTCTCATTCTGGTCAGGGAGTAAAACATTGATCACCACGCAATCCATCAAATTTCCTCTGGATTTTGGCATATTTCCTTGGATAAACAAAGACCACCTCGTCCCTGACACCGACGCAATGAATGAGCTACGGCTGCACCTAGATACACCCTCCTCTCACATCATCTTCGTCCACCCGGGGCGCGAGTCATACACTTTTCCTCTATCAGGCTCTCTCCGGATCTCTCCAAGTTTTCTCAATAGAGATTCTACATGCTCCCCGAAAGCCAGTGTTAGTCTGGTCAGAACTGTCAAGACTGACATTCAAGGGTCAGCTTGCACAAACACCAAGAGTCGCAGACGGTACTCTCTTCCATTCCGGCATCGGGCAACGTCTCCAACGACGTCACAGGAGTCTGTGGAGACTGTGCTCGAGTGTCAACTTTGGCCTTCACCAGCGGTACTCGCACCAACTTCAACTGCAGCCATCACCACTAGTACGAAGTGGCCTTTTTGTATTCCGATCCCAAGCAACATCCCAGCAACGACGAGAACGGACCTCGGAAGCGTTAGCTACACTATCACGGCCACGGTGACTCTTGCATCAGGAAAATCAGCTTTCATAACCAGGGCACTTGATATATTCTATCGACTGGTGCCAACTTTGGATCTCACGACCAGGCACGTTCGACAATTTCCTGGCTCTCCTCTCCTAGTCGATGTCAACATGACACAACACCAGCCTAAAGCCGGCACGGCTTCACTCATGTTCTCTGTAGCACTGATAGCCCGGAACATTCTTAGACCTGGCATCCTAGAAGGCGAGATGAAGTTTATTACTATCAAGACAATCAATTGGTGGATCGAAGAAGAGGCCAGACTCACGGAGATTATCAGCAGCGACTTGCAGAGCTGCTCCAGTACTTGCAAGAAGTCCACTCGCTCTCTAAGTGACGGAGTTGTCAAAGTCGAGTGGCCAACGCGCAGTCGTCAACGATCAGATGAACAAAGCCTGAAACCCGGACGACTGGAGATTAATTTCAATATCATGATTCCTCGCAGCGCAGAGCCTGCGGACGACATTTATCTCGACAGCTATGGCACCGGTGGTAGTGGGTGGAATTATCAAAGTCAATTAGCCAGCAGACAAGTGATCACGGTCGATCACCACCTCAAGATCGAGATAAGCACAGGGGAGGATACTTGGAATAGCAGAACGAACACCTTATTGGACCGGAAAATTTTGGTTAAGTCGTACGGGACAATCCTTCCAATGCGAATCCACCAGCTAGCCGACAGCAACGAGACATTGCATGGCGCCTGTTACCAGGAAGAGCTCCCAGCATTTGAGGTGGCTCAGGCATTGCCACCTCCAAGCTATGAGACCAGCCTGCAAAGCACCAAACCGTTTTTCATGGCCTAAAACCCCGTACCCCCCTCGACACCCGTTGCGATACAGAATATGATTTCGCTGTCGATTTAGCATGCCTCATGAGCATTTCGTAAGCCGGCCAGAGCGCCAGATTTCTCCTTGGCCTTCCCATTTAATAACGCACCTGCCTATTCCAGAATCGGGTGCTACTATTAGGCGTGATAGGAGTTTTTGACATGTATAGCTGTTTCCCACCAAATCAATTTTCATGCAGGAAGGATCTGTTTCCAAGTTCCATATGGCTAAGCACCGTGGTAATCAGAGATACATGATTGGACAGGTCTGACTTATGTATCCGGATTATGCAGGCTTACCTCATCTAATATCCCGACTCGAGGGGCTTGATCTGCAATATCCGCACAATAATCTGCAGCTGGATGAATATGCAACATCAGGACCAAAAGAGGCACTGAATCCGTGATGTCTCCACTGAGCTGCCTGTCAGCCTTGATTGACAATCAGCCTCGGAGGGTGCTGCAGAAAACGGGCTACTCTCTCCGGCAGGATTAATCTACTCGGCAGACCCGGCATGAACAGCACGCTCGGAGAAACCAACAATCCCCCACGTGCCCGGTCGATCATTTACCCTAAATGAAGTAATTAAACGTTCATCTCCCCATACAGAGTCCCAGACCGAGGCACGTTGGGTCTTCAGCGCGATTCGAACAGGAACAGGAATCATGCAAGCCTTTCATCTGCAAGGGCCAGGGCGCACGTTGCACTAAGTGGACTGTCCACCATGCATCGTAGTAGTGGTCTTCATAGTAGGACTGCTACTGCGTGCAACTATAAATCCCTCATCGAAATGCTCTGGTTGGAGTCAATCATGAGGATCAGCAGCATCAGATTTCCACAACAAAGATGGTCCTTTATTCCAGTCTGATCCAGAGTCTGCCACTGCTGGCAGTCGCAGCTCTGGCCGTGGACTATCCCACTCTCCCTGGTGACCTGACTACTCCCTACCAGCAGCGCCTGGCCATCATGGGGCCAACTTGTGAGCACTTTGTTCCTCTGATCAAAATTCGTACGAATTGACTGAACCCGTCTATCTAGCGGTCTCCATTGGTTGGAACACCTATGAAAAGCTCAGCTCGAGCTGTGTGGAGTACGGCACCTCGAGCAGCGACTTGAGCAAGCGAGCCTGCTCGACCAAGTCAACTACATACTCTACCTCGCGGACTTACTCCAACGCGGTGACCCTGACCGGTCTCACTCCTGCCACTACCTACTACTACAAGATTGTCTCGGGCAATTCCAGCGTTGAGCAATTCTTGAGTCCTCGAACCCCGGGCGACAAGACCCCCTTCAACTTCGACGTCGTGATTGACCTGGGGGTGTACGGAGCTGATGGCTTCACAATCTCGAGTGACTCCTCCACCAGCAAACGCGAGACCCCTTACGTGGAGCCCGACCTCGACCACACCACCATTGGGCGACTGGCCGACACCTTCGACGACTACGAGCTCATCATCCACCCCGGTGACTTTGCCTATGCGGATGACTGGTTTCTCAAATTGAAAAACCTCCTCGAGGGTAAGGATGCTTATCAAGCCATCCTCGAGAGGTTCTACGACCAGCTGGCCCCGATCGCTGCTGGCAAGCCCTACATGGTCAGCCCCGGGAATCACGAAGCCGACTGCAACGAGCTGTCGGTACTCAGCAATCTTTGCCCAGAGGGTCAACGTAACTTCACCGACTTTATGCACCGATTCGACGAGACGATGCCGCAGGCGTTCGCTTCGTCTTCCACCAACACTACGGCGCAGACCCTGGCCGCCACGGCGCGCACGCTCTCCAACCCTCCGTTCTGGTACTCGTTCGAGTACGGCATGGTGCACTTCACTATGATCGACACAGAGACCGACTTTACGCATGCACCGGACGGGCCCGATGGGTCTGCCAAGCTGGATGGCGGGCCTTTCGGACAGCCTCAGCAGCAGTTGAAGTTCTTGGAAGCGGACCTGGCCAGCGTCGACCGCAGCGTCACTCCGTGGGTGATTGTCGCGGGTCACCGACCGTGGTATTCGACCGGGGGCTCGGGCAACATCTGCAACGTGTGCCAGGACGCCTTCGAGGATCTGCTGTACAAGTATGGCGTTGATCTGGGGGTGTTTGGCCACGTCCACAACTCGCAGCGGTTCCAACCTATCTACGACGGAAAGGTTGATGCCAAGGGTCTGAACGATCCTGCTGCGCCGATGTACATCGTGGCCGGTGGTGCAGGCAATATCGAGGGGTTGAGCTCGGTCGGCTCCAAGCCGTCGTACACGGCCTTTGCCTATGCCGATGACTACAGTTACAGTACCATCCGGGTGCTGAACGAGACCCATCTCCAGGTGGATTTCATTCGGTCGGAAACGGGGGCCGTGTTGGATTCGAGTGTGCTGTACAAGAGTCATACTGAGCAATTTGTGGTGCAGTAGTTTATGGATGTTGGTGGATGGAGAGAGGGAAAGAGTATTGCAGTTGGCTAACTCGCTGAACATAGTATAAACGTGACAGTTGGAATTAAAAATCATTCAGAGACCGCTTTTGAAAGAATTTGCAAAACAACCACTCCCATGCAATAAAGAGAACATTCATTCTCATAGACCCTAAAGATAGCGAATCTGGCGAAAGGACCGCATCATCATATAAACGCCATGCAGAGTAGCGTAGATGCCGGCCCCTGCGACGCCCCAGGCAGCTGCCTGCACGCGCAGCGAACTGAGCGGGATATGGCCGGGTTCGAAGCTATCCCATCGATAGGTATCCGAGCGCACGACATGTTTGCGACGCTGGGAGGGATCTACTTCCTGTTCAGCGATGGGATCCTTGGTTCTGTTCTTGCAGCATTCAACAATCCGTACCCGCTGACTGCATGCGCTGGCCGATGTTGGACACGGCCGGCCTTGATCGACCGATGAGCATTTGGTACATTGTGTTGGTCTGTTTCTGGAGGTAAAAATTGGAGCAGACTTTGTGATATAGTAGAGTGCAAAGGAGCCAGGAGTTGAAAGGGTGGGGGGGTGGGTTTGCATGGACTTTAATGGAGAGCGTGGCGAAAATGACGACGATGTCAGGGCTTCGACCATGGATCACAGCCGAGCCCGCTCGTGATGCGACAATAACACCTGCACAAAGCTGTGGACAAACCCCACTTGATGGGTGATATATCCCAAGTGACCCCCTGGCATGTCAATCACGGGGAGATTTAGTCGATCTGACAGAATGCAGACCGGTTGTGCTGTCAAGTCGGGGGATTCTTCTGCCCCACGCAGGAGAATCAGTTTGTCCCGATGGTCGAGCAGGATCTCCGGATTCAACGTGGTGAATTGACGCCATTCAACTATCTCCACCCCAAAGTACCAATTCTGGTTGTTGGGTGGAATTGCCATTAGCTGCTTGAAGACTGGAGAGGCTCTGAAGAGCTCTCGGTCGCGTTTGCTGCTCGTGATGGAGGTGAGCATCGCATTGGCGGCTGGTACTCCATGTTTGCGGAAAGCAGCAATGATGCGATCCATATCATCGCTGAACCCTTGCAATATTGCCGGCTCGAACAGGTTCCCTAGGACTGGCTCGTGAACAATGACCTTCCGTATCAGGTGGGGATGCGTGCTGAGCAGGTTCAGAGCAATGTCCGCCGCCCAGGAAGAGCCGAAGACGATGGCGGGACTATGAGGCGAGAGGTGTCGGATTAGTGCCGCTGCATCCTCGACATTGGCTTGCAACAGACGCGTCGGATCGAAGTTTGTAGCGTCTTTGAGTGGACTTCGCCAGAATCCTCGCCGGTCATAAGTCACCACTTGGCACTGGGACGCCAGAAGGGAGGCGAAAGACGCGAAGAAGGCCGCGGTACCGTTTCCACCAGACATTATCAGGACGAGTGGGCCCTGACCGCGGACCTCATAGTACAACCTGGCGCCCTTGACGTCCAGGAGTGAGGATTGGACCTCGGAAGATAGTTGGGCTTGCATTGTGAGAGGGAAGGGAGGAATGGACATGAGCGAGAATACTGGAAGGATTCAGTCGACGACGACTTCCTGACGCTTTGTAGCTTTTGACAATCGCAAATGGGCATCATGGTTCTCGCCCATCCGACCATTCTTCTCCGTGGCTATCGGTCAAACCGACCAAAGCCCTACGAGAAGGACGCCCCGGTCGTTCCGACCTGCCGCACGCTAAGAAACGAGGCACACCTGTTGAGGTGCGAAAGAGCCCAGAGTGGATCCGAAGGAGAATATTCGGTGACTGCGACTGGCTGTGCGTGTATCTGCAAGACATGCAAGAGAGAGGCGTGCAAACGACGAGCTGAAAAAAATGATCCCCGCAAGGTCTGGGCCGATCCGGGCTCGGCAATCGTTGCCTTGACAGCTCGCAGTTCGCACGCAGCTGGGGAAAAGAAGGATCCATGTGGCAGCTTGGCAACGAAGCGTTTTCTGCGTTGGCTGCTCTGTAGACTAGGTTGGGTTAGGTTGATGCCCTCCCCTCGTCACTTGATGCTGAGCTGGAACAATATTGCTACCAGCTGCTCTCCTGAGCAAAGTAAGACTTGAAGATCAACATAACTGCCCGAGAAGGACAGAAGCTCCCCTGACTCGTGCAGGCAACGGCGCTAAGGTGCATCTTTGGGTACCAGAAATCAATAGTTCCGTGTGGCGTCGGCGGCAAACAACCGAGTACGATTTCGAGAAGAGTCTGTTTGTCTATTGTGCCTTTAGTCCTGATACGTAGTCTAGTTACGTTTTCGGACTCTTCTTATCTGCTGCATCCGAACAGTTGGTGACACCGGCAATATCCAATCGCGATTCTTCGCCGAATTACTGGGTTTGGTCGTCACACCTGCCACCATTCAGACGCACCTTGGTTGTCGGCCACAGTCAGCCTTGAACATGCTTCTTCATGGTTTGCCGAGACAGCAACGCTGGGATGTAAGCCTTGTGAGCAGGAGAGAACATCTCGGAATAAATCAAACACGAAGCCACTGACTCCGCTGGCTGCACAACCCGGGGTGTCCTCAAAAGTCAAAACCATGAGCAAGGTCAGCACACATGGCTAAACACGAGGAGGAGAACGAACCGTTGACATGTGCTATGCCATCCTCATACTACAGCTTCCGGATTTAAACATTGAGCCCTGATGAGGATTGAAGACATTCAGATGTTCTTATCTACAGTACATTATCCAAAGTTAGAGAGAGGTGCGGTGTGACTCCTTCACGGTTCAGAATGTCTACCGCAATCTTAGAGGAGGAGACCATGGGGACTGACTTGCCAACCGTCAGCGTCGATCTGGAGCATTGTACTTCCCATGACTTGTCCATCGACTTCGAGACCTTCTTTGGCGTCGAACCTCGTCATGTCTCCCCTTCGTTCAGGATCTGTCTTTCGGATCTTAGTTATCAACCCAAGGTCATGCAATCTCGGCTCTCTCCTGTATCTCTGGGCAGAGCTCACAATCTGATCATTCTAGATCGACCGTCCCATAGCCGCCTGGGCTGTGACGGCAGCATTCCGGGCATTCAAGACTTTCCAAGCAGCCGACAACAGCCCCGTTCATCGCCACGATCGGTACCGGGTCAGGAACCGAGGCAGTCGCTGCCCTCGAGGTCTTCTTCCCTGCATTGAGCAGTATCACGATGACGGACTTGTCCCCCAAGGTCGTGTCCTCGGCCAAATCGAACCTGATCCCTGCGGTTCATGATGCCGGAAAGGTCGTCCAGGCTGTGGCGATGGAGGCCACGGCCCTGACTGGAGATTGCTTGGAACCATTGCAGGGCCAGCAACCCTGGGATCTGATCTACGTGTATGTGGATCTCGTGGTGTCAACTTGTCGACCACAGACTTATCCACGCCCTAAGAAACCTGCCCAATATTCCGTTACCAGAGGGTGCGATCCTCCTCGAGGAACAAATGTCTTCCACATACTTCTCCAGCGCCCAACTTCCTTACAGAGTCCCGCCGCTCGTCTCCTCCGCACTCCTCGACCTGCACTACACCTGTCTCATTCAGGCTCGCATCCTGAGTCTTCACACTCCGGACGGAGTCGTCCTTTCCAGCATGGGCGGACGCGTTCCGATCGCCACGATGCTTGCCCTGGCCGACACAGCAGGCTATTCGGGGCGGATTCTCTCGATGGCCTGGAAGGTTCAAAGTGAACCCAACTCGGTGATTGAGGGCTACGCCACGCAGCAGCGAAGGGGATTGGGCCCAGTGAGTTGATGTGCAATGGCCCAACAGAAGGTATGCTGACACGGGGCAGTTCTACTTCTATCGCACGACAGCTCTTCAACGCATTTTTCACGGTCGGACTCCAGCCGGTGCTGCTCCGCGTGCTCTGCAGATTGAGCAAGAGCTTTTGTCAGAGCGGATTGATGCTGTTACGACCTGGAACTGCATCGCAGGGAGGAGGAGATCGGTCATCCGGCTGTGGTGATGGCGAGTGTACGGAAGTGAATATTCCATCCGAAAGAGATCGTACAACTTGAAGGGAAATGGCCTTCAAAGGGATGTAGGAGAACAATGTCCGTGTTCTACTGAGGTTTACGACGGATCAATGTTACTTCTGAATCATGTTACCTGTCATGCATGCGAATATAAATGTCCTCGGGCGACAAATTGAGCTAAGTAAATTTCGGTGGCTGCCGCGGAATGAACTTCACTGCAACTCAGCATAAGTTACTAGTCCTAGTTTATGCAAGTCAGGTATAATAGGACCAAGCCATATAAGGGTAAGACAATAAAAAGAGAAAACAAAGCAATGAATTAGTACAGACAAGGAGCCAACGCAAGTCTCGGAGCGGAAGGACAAAGGTCCTGTACGGGCAAAAAACAATGACCTACGCAGGGCTCGAACCTGCAATCTCTTGATTCGTAGTCAAGCGCCTTACCATTGGGCCAGCAGGCCAGCTGTTGAGAGTTTCCCTATAAATGTGTTATAGATCCCAGTTCAAGCTAGGCTGCAGTCTAACAACATGGGGAATTTATCTTCTAGCAACATGGGAAATCCTAATCGATTCCCAATAAACCAGGCTACTGAACAATCCTGTTTCTAAGGACAGAGCCAAAATGAGCGACCAAAGACACGTCAACGGTAGTGTGCCCCGAATCCTTGTTTCTCATAGAGTTCCCTCCTCACCATCATCACCACTCGTCCAACGTTTGAGATGTTTCCATCCTGCGCCGACGGCGCCGACACCAACCCCAACTCCCTGAACCATTCCCTGAACAATTGGGAATCCATAACCCCCGGCCCCAGCACTCTGTCCGATGGTAAACCAGCTCCCAGCTGCAACTGACCCTTATCCCACCAGAACCGAGTCAGCAAGCCCACCAGTCCGCAGAACCTGAAGAGCAGAGCATACCAGCCTGCACTCCAACAGCAGTAAAACCCGCATGGTGAAGAAGGGGAATGGCCACTACACCTGGGGCAGCCAAAGCCGTCAAGCCTCCAGCAAGGCAAGCCGCAGATCCCGGGTTCGCAGCAGCCCAATTGGCGCCCTGGTGTCATTGTGTTAGTACACATACTCTCGAAGCAACAATCACCTAAAGCTGAAAAGAAACACAGTAGCACTAGTATGGACTGACATCTTTTGCCTTTTCGAGTACCCAGTCCTTGTAGCCCTTGTCGGAATGTGTATGACCATCCTCAACAGTTCCAGGCTGGCTTGCCTCCACGGGAGCAATCGCAGCAATAATCAGCACAACTAATGGGGGGGTTTTCATGAAGGAGGGGTTGAGGTAAAGGCAGAGAAGAGTTACAGTGAGGTTAGTGGAACGTAGTATGCCAGCAAGCCGAATTTATCGGCGCTCGGTGATTGAAACAACCGAGTTGAACAGGGTGAAAATTGCAGTCAACGGAAAGGACACTTGGCAGTGATAGAACTACTTGATCCGCATGACTGTTGATTATCATCACTACCTGGTCATGTGGCGGCCTTTAACCTAGGCAACCGAACAGAGCTTCCTTGGTACTATACACGGAAAGCCAAAGCATCGATTCTCGGGATTACGAGTCTCAATACACACAAATCATGGCTCCTTTACGGTTTCAGCGACCCAGACCCAAGGGACAGCCAACTCGAATGGAATTGTCTCCATTCACTCCATCATAGCCCATCATCGTCTCTATACAGGCTGGCCTATCGCTATGCCAAGAGGTCAACACGGTATCGGAAACGGCGTGGGACTGCCTACCGTATCCCAGGGTTCACGTTTATCACCGCAGATCTCTTCCGAGACGAATAATGCCGTTCTCGTCGTTGTTCAAGGTTGATGCATGGATCTATGTATGCGATCAGTAACCGACTTCTCCGGACCCAGTGGTGTACGTACCATGTAAGAGCTATGCAACACCACATCTCGCGCTTCATTAGGAGAAACAAACCACCTGCGTCTGTGCTCCTCGCATGGAGGTTGTATGTGGACATGTTGGTTCGAGAAGACCGATGGTCTCCGGGTCCAGTTGGCCGTCATTGACGTACAGGTCTGGGAAGGCAGTGTGGCAATGCGGCATGGTGAGGATTGAATCGGCACAGGTGGTGATAGCAACTAGCAAGTGACGTAGACGAGATGTTCTGGAGACGGAATCATGTTGCTGAGTTGGGGTTCTTAAATGCTTGCATCAGGCTATACCGGGCTATACTTCGAATGTATCAGCGCCTGAGTAATCTGGCCACGTGACTTAGGCCTATAAGCGAGTTTCTCCCACAGAAGTCAGTTGGCAACCAACACAGTCAACACAAAGGAATCAACATCTCAAGTTCCGAAGTCATCCTCCTGAGTAGCCTCATTTCGTTGATAGAACGACCCGGGCCAGAATTACCTAAAAGGAGATAAAGTCCCGCAAGTGGCCAGATGGTGGGCCCGGAGCGAATTTGCCTGTTTGGATATATATCGTCCGATTCATGCATTCCAGTAGATTCAACTTAATCTCCTACCCCATACCCTTAGAGACCCCAGGAAGCCCCGCAGACGGTGGCTCACTTTCAAGCACAGCCATCCTAAATGCAGCTCGGCCTCGGTAACCAGTCGCATCAATTCTGGAGTCTCACTGGGATCGTCGAACAGCTCGCCGCCCAATGCAACTGCCAGGCCCGCAGTCAGTCTGGCGGGCATAGATTCCGGGTTCGACATGGCTATCCCACAGATCACCCGAACGGCGTTACGAATCTCCTCCTCCTGCTTCTGCACATACTGAGCGCGTCCCATTCCTAAGCTAGGCATGCGGGGGTCATGCGCTAAGAGTCAGATGCGACACAGCTGCAGATACTGTTGGCCAGCGATCGGACAGTCGTAGGTGTAATAGATCTCTGGGAGGATAGTCTTCCGGTTCACGCTGATGTCTCGGGATGTATAATACATCAGTTGGAATGAATCCGGCTTGTGCTATTCCCAATCCTGGACATACTGCTACAGTCGATCTGACTCCGACCTATCTTTGGGCCCGTTACCATAGGCAAAATTGGTGACCCGAGCGGCGTGTGCGATCATGCGATATGTCCACGTAGCGTCCGCGGCCGGTCCCAGCGACCAGTTGACGCTACAAAAGGCAAGGCTGGGCTCGACTGCCCGTTTCACCATGTTGCCAATAAAGATTTCTTGCCGCAACGCCACAATCATGCCTGCGTCGCTGAACCTGGGTGACTGGAAGTGGCCTCTCTTGATCTGGAGCAGGGTCGGGGTTGAGACCGCATGTGAGGTGAAATCCCCCTCTTCGGAGGGTCCTGGTGCCAGGGTTGGAATGCACCCCGCATTGTAATGTAGACCTTCTATGTACATATCAGTTCTTCGAGTAACCTCAAAAGCAGAGCGGAGGCTAGCACGCTGTCATTCATAGCCTTGGATGTATCATCCAGACTCGGAATCAAGACCTTCAGACACCGTCCCTCATATTCATGCGAGTTGCAGGTGAAGACTCCCATTGTCAACTCCCGATGTCGAGCCGATAGATCCAAGACGGCGAACAGGATCGACGGACCTTTGGTGATAGTGGCGCACAGATGTGCGGAAAGCCATCTCTGGGAGACAACAATCAAACCATGAGACTAAAACGGTGAAGGAATACTTCATTAGCTGGGCTTCTTCTTTGGATAGGGGCCATGGCTGCGACGAGGGTTTGAGACTGGGGCCCCGAACGAGGTGGTGTGGCTCGCACAGGCCCTGGAGCAAGGCAGGGCCAGTGGCTTCCGACCCCGAGCCTGATGGGCAATGCTGCTGTTTCCGTGTCCAAGGATGAATTTGGATTAGTCGAGGACTGAGTAACCAGGCGAGTTCCACCCAACTCAAATAGTGGAAGGCGAGTGATCGACTGCCGTGTTCTGCGTGACGGACTGCGGCGTTTTGGCTTGGATGAGTATATTCATGAATTTGATGCGCAGGGCAGGCGGACGGCCCCTGCTGCAGAACGCTCCTACCTGCTCGCAAGTGGAGCAGGTAAGGCAATCGGCTTCAATATTACCTATCTCTCATCAAAGGCTGTTCCTCTCGATTTCTTTTTTTTTTCTCTAGTAGCCAATAAAGCTTCCATTTTTGGTGTTTGATGCGGCATCGCTCGCTAGCAGCAGCACCCGTAATATGGCTCTAGCTCTGGAGTGATGAGGGAAGCCGCGAAATAAAAGATATATAGAGTGATCTTACCAAGCAGGAAGCTTCTTGCCAGTGACTGGTGGCATAATGGCGCCGGATGTCAGTCCTCTGATATCTTGTACCCAGCTAGAGTGAGGGCTGAAGTGAAGCTCCCGGCCATTGCGATAAACACCACCGGCAGACTCAGGCGGTGACAAGGGCGGTGAACCGGGAAATGTTTCTCCCTCTGAAGTTGATATTATCTGTCTTTGATGTCCATGAGGTCGATACCATCCTGTCTATCAATGGATCAAGCTGTGTCATAGAGCAGAGGATCTTGGTCGCGAAGAAACCCTGCCCCTTAAGCCGTGACAAAAGTACTGCCTACTGGTGAATACCGGCACAATATCAAGCAATCAGTCCCCGAAGAATAACCGAAGATTCGCAAGACAAGATCGGCCGAATTGAGTATTTCACACGAACCGTGCTGGCCGTGTTGCCTTGCTGCCGCCCCGTTCATCAATTTAGGTTCGACCGTTGAAGTCCAGGATGAGACATGAGGTGGAGCAGAGCTGTGCTTTCCGTCCGCCATTCCACAAGCACCTGCATGGCTGTTATGACCACAAAACCATGACAAGTACGGATAGATGTCTGGCAAAGAACGGAGGGATGAGGAGGGATTGCAGAGGTTATGGAAGATAGATTCAGGATGATCTTATGGGGCCGCTGTCGCAGCCGGCAGCAAGGAGCATATATTGACCAAGTTCCGATGCAAAACTTCACCCCAGATGGCGAAGGTGCACTCTTGGGTGTCACCCCCTGATCGAGGTGACAGAGAATTCGAAGACACAATTTGAACAGTGGCCATGGCAGGCCCAGCCATCTGAATAAGATCTACTGCCATTGTTCTCTTATATTCGTTTCATTGGAACTCACCAAGCTGCTTATCACGAGTTGTAGCCAGAGTAAGATAGCTGAATCGTTGCTTGAGGAGGAGCTCTCTCTATGATAGTTTTAGTATCTACACCTAACGATGCAGTGATTTGTGTAACACGCGACATGTATGCTATCAGCAATATTAAGCATGCGAAACAGCCTAAAGAATCCTTCCCATGGTGGCAGTTCATCCCCGAGGTTGTTCCACGCCAAGGGTGGAATATAGATTAACTTTAGATTAATCCAACGGCAAAGTGCCGCCGCGTCTGCAGATCATGGCGCAAACGCAGGGCTTGATCCTGGAGCCATGAGGTCAGACTAATCTCTAGTCCCAGCGTTCGGCCAGGCGCGGAATTGGTCGGGCATCAGCCAAAGCCTTAGTCCAGGGGGACTCTAAATTGGAGCTGCCCATTCAGCTGCCTATTCTTCAGTCTCTCCCTTGCTATGCCCTAGGATGGTGGTCTTTTCGGGTCTTCGCTTCTTTTCTCCGACTGAAAGTATGCTGTTTTCGAAGACATTGAAGTCTAATGGTTGTCATCACCAACCATGGCCCTCAACGATACTGGAGTGACTGCACCGCCGGCCGGTGTCACCCCCGACTTCACGCATCCGGCCCAATATCTACACACAACAAACCGCGTGGTGGTGATTGTGGGAATTGCTGTCAGTTCGGTGTGCCTCCTGGTGCGAATCTACAGCCGGGTGATGGTGGTGAGGAAATGGATGCTGGATGACAGTAAGTGGTGCACTCAATGATGCTTTGCAATCACTTCTAACAAGATCGTTCGGTAGCTGTCCTGGTGCTTTCCTGGGTAAGTAACCGGATGACCATCAGACCGAACTGGTCAATTGACTTTGATACCCCCTGGTGCAGATCTTTGCAGCCATTACCCAATCCGTCCTGCTATGTGAGTAGATGCTTAGTTGGCACATTCCCGGAGATGCATTTCCTAACAGTGAATCCTTCAGACGGATACACGCATGCCGGGCTTGGAATCCACGCGTGGGACCTCACAATTGAGGAATACAATAGATCGCTGAAGGTATGCCTTCCTATCACCGGAGCCCTATCCTCACCACCCCGTTGACTGGCCCCGCAGGCCTTAATGGCCGGCGCGGTCATGTATATCCCAGCTCTCGGACTGTCCAAGATCGGCCTCATCATCCTCTATTATCGCCTGTCGGATATGCAACGCAGTTGGCGGATCATCCTCTGGAGCTTCACAATGTTCGTGATTACCTATATGATCGTTCTCGAATGTCTGTTTCTGTTCGGTTGCAACCCCATCCCGAAAGCATGGGACGTGACCGTCGAGGGCCAGTGTATCAGCCGGGCCTCGGTGTTCCTTGCTGGAACGTGCGCCAGTATCACCATCGATATTGTCCTTGTGGTCACGCCTCTGCCGGTGGTGGTAGGATTGAACATGGTCCGCAAGAAGCGCGTCGGGGTGGCCTGCATGTTCGGACTCGGTGGATTGTGGGTTTGCACCCTTGAATTCTACCTCTCGAATCCTGCTCACCAAAATTCCCTGGGATTAGATCGTTGATCACCAGTTGCATACGACTGGCTTCGGTGGTGCCAATGCTACATACCAACGACGAATCCTATCAGTTGGGGTCTATTGTGCTATGGATGTGAGTGGCCATGTTCCGTGGGATGAGGTCCGACTGCTGACTCTGTTCCAGCAACGTCGAAGCCACTATAATCATTGTGACTGCCTGTGTCCCGTCCTTCCGGCAGGTGTTCTTAGGCTCGTGGGGCAGCAGTGGAAGTCGAGAGCGAGCGCTGAGCAGTTTTAGTCTTCGAAGCGGTCCGCGGCGACATCAGGGCTTCACCAATCTCACCGTCGATCTGGACCCTGATCCGCCGGATTCAGTGGAGCATGTTGCCCCCGGAAAAGCCGGTCAGGACCCCAGGCCTTGATGGGCCCTTGCATAGAACTGAAGCGTTCTTCTTTTCCCTTTTCTAAAACCAGTAGACAAGCGAGTGATAGACACGGGCCTCGAGGGACAGGAGTTGTCGAGAGGGTGCTTTTTAATATCATAGAATAATAGAGACACTGTACAGTACTTGACGTGTACCACAACATCGACTCCTTACAGAGATGAAACAAGACCAGATCAAAACTTCATTGGACGCCAGCAATGCAACGCATACAGTATATAAATCAATCTCTGTCTCCCTACAGCTTCACAAATCGACTCTTCTCGGCCATCTTCCCGGCCAACCCGGTCACCGAGGCCGCATGCATGACATCAAAGATCGAACAATCCGCCTGCACCATCCCGACCGACCAATTGCGCAGCTCCACGGCCACCAACGAGTCGACTCCGAATTGCGCCAAGGGCAAGGTCGGATCGATCTCCTCGGCGCTACTACTGAACATTTCGGCCAATTTTGTGACCAACGCGGTTTGCATGACGGCGGTCGCTTCCGCCGCCGTCGTGGCCGCCGCCAACTGTTCCTTCATACCGGCTCCAGGGGTGGACCCGGACGCAGGGCCCGCGAGAGAGGCATCCTTCTGCTCCAAAACAGCGAACCGGGCATCCCGGTTCCAGCAGACCGCCGTCTCCGGTCGAACAAATCCACCAGGAAGACCGGTGACAATCTGACAGGTTTCCGGGGTCCGGATGGGCTGGCGGATGGCGGACTCGACCAAGGCCCAGACCTCCTGTTCAGACACGGCGCGCAAACCGAGTTTCTCGAGGTGATGGGCAACGTGCTGCGTGCCCGCGACTACTCCGACCGAGGAGACCATGCCCAGGTCGATGGAGACGGCGGGAAGGCCCTGACTGGCGCGGTGACGGGCCAAAGCATCCTGGTAACTACCCCCAGCCGCGTAGTTGGCTTGGCCCACGTTGTCACCGAAACCGCTGATGGAGGAAAGGCAGATGAAAAACTGGAGATCGGCGGGGAGAAGAGTGTGTAGGTTGTAAGTCCCCTGTACCTTGGGGTTGAGGGCAGCCAGGTAGTCCTCGTGGGTCATGGATTCGAAGATTCCATCCTGCAGAATTGTGGTTAGTGACTCCTTCATCGTAGACATAATCGATATAGATATTGGTCTTACCTTCAGCACCATAGCGGCCTGAATGACGCCGCGGATAGGAGGTAGCTCGGAAGCATATTTGTCCAAGACGGCCTGCAGCTGAGCGCGGTTGGTCACATCGCAACTCTCGAGCACTATCTTAGCGCCAGAGGTAGCCTGCAACCCAGCCAGCCAAGGGTAGTTGCGAGCATCAGCAGCAGCAGCAGCAGCATTGCGCGAGAGGAGGAGAAGATGCGACGCGCCGCGATCGACCAGCAATTGCGCGAGACTTTTGCCGATGCCGCCCACACCGCCCACCACCATATAGGTGGAATCACGTGATAGCTCAACCGGTCGCGGTCCTGCCGGCTTCACCTTCACAGCATCTCCAACGCGAGGCTCCAACACAATCTTTCCCATGTGTTTCCCCGTCTGCATCGTGCGGAACGCTTTTTCAACCTCGCTCATGCCGAACCGTGTGATCGGTCCCACCGGTCGGATCGCTCCCTTCTTCAGCAGCTCGTTGATCGCTCCGAAGATGCGCCGCACCTCCTGGCCTCGCTGCTCCCCGAGCGTGATCAGATCCAGCGACGCGAACATCGTACTGCGCACAAACGGCCCCATCTCCACCATGCTGTTCTGCTCGATATCGCGCTTGCCGATCTCAATGAACCGACCGAACATTCCGATACAGGCCACGTTTCGCGCAACAGCGGGCCCGCCAGCGAGTTGAGCACCACGTCCACCCCTTTCCCGTTCGTCGCGGACATGATATGACGCGCAAAGGACGGGTTGCGGCTGCTGAAGATGTGTGACGAGGGAATCCCGTATTGCTGCATCAGGAAATCGCGTTTCTCCTCCGTTCCGACCGTGACGAACAGTTCCGCGCCGATCGACTGCGCCAGCATGATGGCCGCTTGGCCGACACCACCCGTGCCCGAGTGAATGAGCGCCGTGTCGTCGCGCTGGAGTCGCGCCAGGTCGACAAGGGCATGGTAGGCGGTGATAAAGACAAGAGTGATCGAGGCCGCCGTTGCGAAGTCCATGCCCGCCGGGATGGGGGCCACACTGGTGAAGGGGATGAGCACCTTGGTCGCGAAGTAGCCGATGATGAAGGCATACACGCCCTGTCCGGGGCTGAAGCCTACGGCGCGCGCGGCCGGTCCGGCACGGGTGATCACTCCACTGCATTCGAAGCCCATCCGCGTTTCGTCGAGTTGACCCAGCGCAACCATGAGGTCGCGGAAGTTGAGTCCGAACGCGTGGGGCTCGATCTCCACCCAGTCGTCGGGGAGGGTCTCTTCCACCGTCGGGTGCTCGGTGAACACCAGGCTGTTCAGAAGACCCGGTGTGGCCACGCCCAGTCGGATGTTCTGGCCCGGAGTAGACCAGGGGCGCCTCTCGGGCGCTTGAGGTTGAGCGGTCCCCACGAGCTGGGCTTCCTGCGCGTCCCCGTAGACCCGCGAGACCTCGACCACCGGATCGCGTACCACATATTCCGTCTCCGGGAGATGAGCGGAGGATGCAGTCAGCGTGCTGCAAAGGATCTGGGCGATAGCTGTGGCCGAAGACAGTGACCAGGTGGCCGCATTGTGATCCAAGCCCACCGAGACATACTGGCGGAGGGTGTTCTCGCAGCGCAGCGTTCGCAGGAGACCCTGATGTAAACTACATCGGGGTTCTTCAGCATTGCCCTGTGCACCGCGCGACACCCACACGGTCGTCCGACAGCTACCTAGCACGCGTTGAAGGGCTTGGAATTGTTCCGCGGAAGGATCTTCAAGTAGTGGGTTAACAAGCTCGACCAAGATGATACACACCTTGTCGTCAGCGTGGGCCTCCTCCAGGGACGAGGCCACGGAAATCCCCGAGACAACCTCGGCGGGAAGCGATTGCTGCAGTGCCTGCTGCCAGTGTTCCGGCGGGCTGGTGGCGGAAACCAGAATCACCTCGGCGGCAGAGTCGGTCGTCGCGTCGGCCTTCGCGGTCGCAATGACTTTTTCTCCTTGGAACCCGCTGGTGTTCAGGTCCTCCTTGAGCTGGAAGTTGCCCGACTCGAAACCGGCCTGTACTAGAAGTTCCTCCCACGTGGCTGTGGCATCAAGAATTTCATTCCATCCGGTCAGAAGTCTGACAATAGCCTGCACAGCACTGTCACCCAAGCTGGGTCTCCAGAGTACGCATTTACCGCCAGGAGCAAGCAGAGTATGCAGTGAGCTGAGCGTCTGGATCACGTCCTCCGCAGCCAACAGCGCCGATGCGGACAGAATTAGTAGATCGTAACTGCCTCGGACATAACCCTGATCGGCAGCCTGCGCGTTCAGACTTAGAACCTTGTACTCAACACTCGCCTCCTTGTGAAGGACCTTGTTCGCGCGCTCCACCAGTTCGGCGCTGGGGGGCTGTCACCTCGTAACGAGCGAACAACTGCGTCTCATCGCGTGTCAATGCTTTAACCAGGAGTTGCGTAGAAGCCGTATAGCCAGTCCCAACCTCGAGAATTGTTGCCCGAGGACACTTATGACCGTGCAGCTCCAGTAGGGAAGTCAACACCGGCCGGAAATCTTCAGAGACAGAAGACCAGTCAGCCTGGTTCTCGGACAGGAATTCCATTAGAATCTCCTTGGCCGAAATCAGCTCAGAGACGAGGTCAGGAAGACGCTCCCCGAAACGACACAGCAATCTCCCCTCGACGCCCTGTTTCAGGTCTTGCGTCAACGCAGCCATATACTGCGCAGTGACCCTGGGAATGTCGAGAGACGGCCGTGCCTAATCGGCCGTGACTCGCATCCAGTCCCAGTACTTAAGATACTCCGGTGCGATCGCCTGCTCGTTCTCAAACTCTTGCAGGGCATCTACGATGAATACCACCACAGCCGCTTGCAGCTGAGAGAGACTGGGCTGTGCCACACCCGCCGTATCAGCCTTGACAAGATGTCCCGGTTGAACGAAGTCGAAATCAGGCTTCCACACCGACGTGTAGCAGAGTTTGGCATTGGGCGTCAACACGGCAGCACTCGACCCCAATGATTGGCAGAAGAGCCCATCGAGGGTGAAGACCGGTGCCTCGGCCTCAGCGCCTGCGTTAACGACGCGGACGGAGGACTCGAACCCTTGTCCACTGGCTTTCACCAAGGTCGAATCGGCGCGGAACTGGTGGCCTGGCGACGAAATCAGGGCGGCCGAGATGTACAAGTTCTGAATCGACATCGGGATCATGGCGGTGCGCTGCTCGGTCGCTCCCGCAGGAAGGTTGTGGTACACTGCCTGGAAGACGGTGTCCAGTGTAGTCGGATGAATGATATGTGACTGCTGATATTTCTGGGGCATGGTGGCCGCCGAGTCGGCCACCTGGAACACAGACTGCGAATATCCGGGCGCGGATTTCGCGGACACCAGGTTCTGGAAGATAGGACCGTGGCATACACCGACGTCGTGAAACGTCTTGTACGTCTCCGCCGGGCTAAAGGTACGCCACGCGCTGCTGTCCACTAAGGATGGCGCAGCAATCGGAGCAGGAGGACCTGCCCAGCTGGTGCCCTGAGCGGGCGAGGATGTGCAGCAAAGACCCTCGCAGTGCAGCGTCCATGAATCAATTGTCGGGTTGACAGACTGAATCAGGAACTCATACCACCCTTGAGCTTTACGAACTTGATCGCCACATGGCCGGAGCGACAATTGCACCTCTACCCCTTCTGCGGTGTCTTCCAAGATCAACGGGTTGCGGATTCGGATCTCCTGCAGCTGTCGCAGTGCTTCGATCACCATGCTGATGTATCCCGCTCCCGGGTAGACAATCGCGCCGTGTACGACGTGATCGCGCACCTATGGGATATCGCGGGGACGCACCACGTGGCGCCAGGTCGGCGTGGTTGGGGTCGAGCCCGGAGCAGGGACACCGAGAAGATCATGGGGGCCAACGGTTCGGCCGCGGATCTCTTGATTGCGGTGAGGCTCGGCCCAGTACGACGTTTCGTGGTTCCATGGATAGGGAGGGAGGTTGGTCAGCACGGGCACGTCGCTGCGGCCGTAGGGGAAGTTAACAGCCTCCAGGTCGACCGGATAGCCAGCTTGGAGGAGTGTGCAGACGACTTGATGCATCGTCTGGACGGCATCCTGGCCCCGCGAGAGACACGATGCATAGGTGATTCCGGCGTCTTTCAGCTCGGGCAGCGCCAACGTCTGCCGAATGGGACCAGCAAGAGCACCGTGCGGGCCAACCTCAACGAGCATGTCGATGGCGGTGTTGGTTGTGTCGGTGCCATCGCAACAAATATTGCGTAAGGATTCCAAGAACTCCACAGGCTGCACCATTTTACGCACCCAATGGTCGGGGTGAGCGATCTCGGCAGCAGAGCTGATTCGGTCACCCGTTGTCGGAGATGAGTAGACCACGCTAGGGTCGAACTCGGGACTGGGCTCAAGGAATCGAGCGAGTAAGACGCGGTAGGACTCAGCTAGGGGCAGCATGTGGTGGGAATGATAGGCCGCCTCGACACGAAGACGACGCGCGAAGACACCGCGGGCCGTGAGGAGGGCGTCGACTTCCTCCACGGCCGACTCATCACCAGAGATTGTCACGCTGGACGGACTGTTCACGCAGGCGATGACTGCCGTGCCGGTTCGAACTTCGGCAAGAACCTTCTCAGCCCCATCACGTCCGAGACCCACGGCGACCATACCTCCGCGGCGATCAAGGAGCTTCTGGAACTGGCTCGTCAGATCGCCACGGGTGTATACAGTTGCCATCGCGCCTGCCAGAGTGATGGCTCCGGCGGCATACGCAGCACCGACCTCACCACTGGAATGACCCGTCACTCCGGCGGGTCGTATTCCCCAGCATCGCAGCAGGTCAACCAGGGCGAGTTGGATGGCAACACTCAGTGGCAGACTGTAAGTGACCTGGCTGATGCGACTCTCCTTGGCGTCACGCTCAAGTTCCTCCACCGCCGACCATGTAGCTCCCATGGTCTTGAGGCATGCATCGATCTCGTGCATCGTTTGGCGGAACACCGGGTAAGCACCGAACAGTTCGCGACCCATGGCAAACCATTGCGCGCCCTGACCGGTGAAGACCATGCCCACACGAGGAGCGCGTGTGCTACGCTGAGCCGACCGGGCGGAGTCGAGTGTAGCGTGTATTTCGCTGAGTGATGAGCCACTCCAGGCCGTAGTCCAGGGAAATCGGGTGCGTCGTTGTCCGAGAGTGAAAGCGAGCTGGTCGAGGACTTGTTCCTCGTCTTCACTGGTCAGGGCTGCGACATATTTCTGGAGGTTCTCGCCCATGGTGCGAACAGCTGCAGGGTCTTTGGCACTAAGCACAAACATACGTGAGCGCTTCTTAGGGTTGGGGGTGTGCGTGTTCGAGGAAGGCGTCATCGGTAGCAGCATGTTTTCTGGACTCTCAACAATAACATGAGCATTGGCACCTCCATACCCGAAGTTATTGATAGATGCGCGCCGCAACAGGGGAGACGGCCATTCTTGCAGCTCGAGAGGAATTCTCAAGTTCAGCGCATCTAGCGAAATCTTCTCATTTGGAGACTTGAAGTTCAGATGCGGGGGAATCGCCTGCTTCTCCATCGCCATGACCACCTCAATCACACCCGCCAGACCACTGGCGGCTTCCGTGTGTCCGATATTCGTCTTCACTGACCCGATGACCAGGGGGCGGTTGACACTGCGCCCAGCCCTGAAAACATGACCGATGGCATGGGCGTCAATGGTGTCGCCTGCCTGTGTGCCCGTGCCGTGAGCTTCGACATAGCTCGTGTCGCTGGGATCGAGGCCAGCCATTTCATAGCACTCGCGCCAGCTCCTCCTGAGCCGCCTGGCTGGGAGATGTCAGGGTTGCAGTTTTGCCATCCTGGTTTGCAGCCGAGTTACGAATGACAGCGCGAATGGGGTCTACATCGCGCAGTGCCGCCACCAAGGGCTTGATGACAATACTGGCGATACCATCACCACGACCGTAGCCCGCGGCTCGGGAACCAAAGGCGAAACAGCGTCCTTCCCCCGACAGAACGCTGAGATTCGAGCCAGCAATGAACATATCCGCATTGAGCAGGATATTCGACCCGCCAACAATCGCCATTTCTGACTCCCCCGCCCGGAGACTCTGACACGCCAAATGCAACAGCGTCAGCGTCGTCGAACATCCAGTGTCGACCATCAAACTCGGCCCGCGGAGATCAAAGAAGTAGGAGATGCGATTAGCGATCATTGCCGCCCCGTTGCCCGTGAGGAAAAGCCGAGCGAGCGTATCGGGGTCGCGCATCAGACTGTCGTGGTTATCTCGGAAACAGGTACCGGCATACACACCGGTGCGGGAGCCAGCCACTTGGTCGAGGGGAAGGCCCGCACTTTCCAAAGCCTCGTAGACGGTTTCTAATTGCATGCGCACCTCGGCATCCATCGTCTGAAAATGTCAGTTGGCCTTCACCCCATATCACCGAGAGAAGAGACGAAACATACGCTAGCCGACTCAGCTGTGAAGTTGAAGAAGGCGGCATCGAACCGGGAGATATCTTCCGAGAGGAAATGTGCGCCTTTCACATATGACTATGGCCCATTAGCTTCCTGTGCCAAGTACATGCCGTGCCGAATGTAAGGCGTGCAGTGTCTGGGCCAACATACTGTACCAAGATGTCCCTTGTCGGGATGATACCAACTCTCCGCGTGGAACCGACTGTCTGGAATTGGGGACCAGGCACTCTGTCCCTTTGCACAGAGGTCCCAGAGCTTTTCGGGGCTGGACGCATCACCGGGAAAGCGACAGGCCATGCCGATAATGGCGATGGGCATGACGCCCAGCTCGCGCTCAGAGACGTCAGTGTCGCTCGGGGTCACAGGGGCAATCATTGTGCTAGGAGGTGAATAATAGTAGTAAGAAGACAGAGAAAGGAAATATAAAGCGGTAAGGTAGGTATTTTGGTCTTGGAGAGAAGGTGAGATGAGATGCAAGGAGGTGTGTGAGGTAGGCCTGGTATTGCTGTGTCGTGTCTCTTATTAGTTGACTACTTAATGTCGCGAAGATCGCAGTGTCCCCTAATTAGTATATACAATAACCCTGATCAGCTAGGAACCTGGTGATGCGGTCCGGTGATCTCCGACTTATTCGGACAGTCCGCCAAACGCTTTCGGGTCGGGGTCGGAGGGGCCAGCCTGCCACACTACCGATAGTAGCTTAAAAGGATCTT
The DNA here is from genome assembly GCF_003184865.1 of Aspergillus homomorphus CBS 101889. NCBI lineage: Eukaryota > Fungi > Ascomycota > Eurotiomycetes > Eurotiales > Aspergillaceae > Aspergillus > Aspergillus homomorphus. The sequence continues at coordinate 41,905 of NW_020291900.1, forward strand.
TTCGACTCGCCAGGTGCTGGAGGGAACTCGAACGGCTCATGAGGGTGGATTTGATGGGTAACAATGCGTGATCTTCATTCCGACTAGGCGACAGGCACCTCAATCACCCTTTCCGAGCGTCGAGCTCTACTCCATGCCATCCCTATCATTGAACCTGGATGACTTTGAATCTATCACGCTTTTTTGATAAAGCCGTGATAGGATGCATACATAACACAACGGGTCCACCTGACGTTCGAAACTGGCCTCCCATGGCCAGGTATCTGCTGTACTGTTGCCGGAGTATCTGAAGCCCCGAGCAGAATCGGACACGATTCGGAGGTCGGCGCTGGCGCTTATGCCGCCCAATGCGGTAGTACAAACCCAAGGAACACGGGATTATGCTCTGTATAGAGTCTAGAAGGTTGCGAAGACGTTTTTATTCAATATGGGTTTGGAGGTTGTACAGACTACATAGCACTCTTGTAGATGCATGCTCAGTCCATGAGGGTTTTTAGACACCCGCGTCAGGCGAATCTTGGGTCGATAACGTATAGAAATCATAGACAAGGCAATTTATGACATTCACTTAGCTAATCCAATCTAATGACAAAGTACTCCAAAAAACAAATATCACCAAGAAAACAGCAATGTCTTGCCCTTTTCCAGCCACGATCCTCCAGTCTTGACCCCCTTCGCAACACCAACAGTGGGCGCGTGCCGTTTCTTCGCCACCAATCTGGGGAACATGACCTTGACATCTTCTTTATCCATGCTTTCAAAATATGCACGTAGCAACGTATCCATGCCCACCCTTGTAGCTTCCTTCAACCACTCGCCAATCGGCAGCGCACGAAAGCTAGCTCCTGTCTCCCGTTCGAAATAGGTCTGCACTCCAGTCAATGATACCTGTCGTCCAAGATGATGGATGTAGTGAGCCTTGTCCACCCGCATCGAAGGGGCCGTACCTGCAGCGGAGAGTACGTCTGCTACAACATCACGCACGACTTGCTCCACAGGTACAATGCCCAAGTACCCCTTCTAAGACGACCGCTCCGGCATGGGCACCGCCTTGAGACGACGTGCATATGCCATAAGATTATTCATCAAGTCTAAGGGGGGCGCGTTGCTCCCTGTCACACTAGATGGGCGATGGATGTAAATCGGTGGACCAAGTTCACGATGCGCCTCCTCGAGCAGCCTCTCCGACACCCACTTAGTAGCGAGATATCCCTGGTTTTTGTCAGTCAGGGGCGTAAAGCTTGCGGCCGATACTTCAGCGAAGGTTGTGGACCCAGCCAGGTTAGCAATTCCACTGGACGAGATGTAATGGAAACGGGTTTCTCGGGACAATGAATTCTAGATCAAGGCGAAAGTCGATTCGACGTTTGTGCAGCGTAGAGAGTGGTAGGACTTCATGAAGCTGATGTCCGCACTGCGATACAGTGGATGGTACTGATGGCAGGATTTGATATGAGCTGCTGCAAGAGAGCCCGACCAATGAAGCCCGTAACACCAGTCAGAACAATGCGTAAACCAGAGCTTTTGATGGGCACGGCAGCTGAGATATTGCTCTGGTCTGCTCACGAAGAGCACAGGGAAGCTGGACTTCCTCGCTCCAGTCGATCGTGGTCGGGGCTTGCGGAGGAGGGGGAGACGGCCGGGCGACGCGATGTCGACAGGAGCTGGAGTGGCGATCTCCTCTTCCGGCTGAATAAGAAGAGCCATTTTCTGCAAAGTGTTCGCGGCGAACAAATCTGCCAGAGCTATCTCCTTCCTGAATTGGGTCTTGACCTGACGCTGCAAGTCAACCAAGAGCATTGAAGTGCCGCCAACGGCGAAGAAATCGGAATCGGCAACAATATGGTGGGCAGCAAGAATGTCCTTAGAAATAACTGCTTCCCACAATTTGACCAACTGAGCCTGAACCTCGGTAAGATGTGCAGTAGAAGCTTGTTGAGTCGGCTCAACGACGGGTAATTCCATGGTCTTTAGTACCTTGTGGTCGAGCTTTCCATGCACAGTGATGGGCATTTGGTCGATGGGAAAAATTCCGGCCGGCCACATGTACCGTGGAAGCTCTAATGATCTGACTTCGAGTGCCCGGGAAGGTTTACATTCTGTGCTCCTTGCTGGATCATCCATAAGCAGAGAGATACCCCCAAAGAGCCCGTAAGCCTAACCAGCCAGTAAGTCTTGTTAGCCTTTAGCATAGGGTAGTGATCAACCGGTCGGATCAGGGCAGGAATTTGCGATGCCGACCGCCAGTCCACTACAGTCAAAGGGAATCGTGCTGCGGGGACCTGAGCCACCTCCGTGACCGGAACCAAATGGCTGGCAATGACATTATCAGAGGCTGGGAGGCTCAAGGGACGTCGTGAGATAGTCAGCATTGCTTCGGCAGGGATGTGAATCTCCCCTGAGCATGGTCACTGAACCAGGAAGTCAGTCGTTCAAATGAAGATGCTGGATGTAATGCGGCACGTAACTTGACAGTCAACGCACTGGGCTCCTCTCCGGCTGAGAGATCTAGAATGGTAAACGGATCAGTGGGCGCGAGCTTGGGCAAAGAACGAACATGGGCTTGAGAATGGAGAACAACCCAATTCGGACGATCTTGAGCATCTTCGCGAGTTGTCGCAAAGATGACTCGAACCTTCTGCTGGGAGGCCTGCCATTCCAAAACAGGGGCAAGCAGCTCACAATCTGAGGAATGGCTTCTCGCACAGGCGAATGTGTTGGTGATCGCAGGTTCAGACACCACCGCCACTGCATTGACAACTTTGATCTACTACCTCGCAGCTCACCAGGACAAACTCTGGCATCTCCAGCAAGAACTACGGGAAGCATTCGACGAGGTTTCGGAGATGACCAGCGATAGACTCCAAGGCATGCCGTACCTGAACGCTGTGATCGAAGAGGGTCTGCGAATCTGTCCACCGACCTCGTTCGGACTGCCGAGAATCTCGCCCGGAGCCATGGTGGAGGGACAGTTGATCCCGGCGGGGTGAGTCCAGCCCCATCCTCTTGGACAGCAAGACATTTATTGACTGATTGACAGTCAGTCGTCTCCACGTCTTCCTGGACCACCGCCCATTGCAACGATTATCTCCACGACGCAAGGGGCTTCCACCCCGAACGTTGGCTTCCCGCAATGCATGCGCAGTGGGATGCCAAATTCCAGAACGACCACCTTGCCGCGTCGAAGCTATTCTCGCTGGGCCCACGAGGTTGTCTGGGCATCGATATGGCGTACATGGAAATGCGAATTACGCTGGCCAAGTTGGCGTGGAAATTCAACTGGGAATTGGTCAATGTGGACCACCTGGACTGGGAGGGGAGTTTCGCTTTGAAGGCTTTTCAAAGTTATCGGTTCCGCAAGTTCGATTTTACTCGATGGACGATTAATCTGTGCTTGTGAGTAGATGGGAGGTTGGATTGCGATCTCAGAGATACGACACGATGATATTGTAAATGTTATGGTAATCGTGAGAAATGCATGCACTGGGTCGTTCGAGCAGATCTGCATTTCTATCTAGTGAAATCATTCAGGCATGTGCCAGTGACTCTGCGGCAGCCGTTCCTGACAGAAGGACAATTCGCTGGCCACCCAGATCTCCTCGGACTATAATTGGTAGACGAAGAGTAAGTCTTAGCTAATTGTTGCTTGAGGACAAATATCATGCTCACCGGCTGCAACTGCTTCTTATACGTGGGATCAAGTGTGCCGCCCTTGATGGAGATTTCCTCGGGAGCAATATCGGCCACATCGGATATGGGGCTCCACAGATTTCGCAAAAGCTACGATGCACGGCGGATCCTGAGCTACCGACGCTGGTGAAAATTCGTACTAGACCTTGAATTTGCACCCTATCCGTTGGGAATGTCAATAACAGGGCTGGGATTGATCTCTGTCAGACGCGGAGCTCAGGTAATGGGTTTGTAGCATGGGAACCAACAGTAGTTCGATCCAGTTTGGCGCTGGCAGTCATCACAATACAGAAGGCGACGGGGGCAGAGGAGGCGCCTGTGATATAGGTCACCGCACGACACAAACCATGGCCGGAGTAAGTCATGGTTCTGGCTTCGTGGCGGCAGTCGCAGAGGGCAAGTGGGAGGGTGTAGTAGATAGACTGGACTTGGAAAGCTATGGTTAGGGAGTAGAGATCAGAGTTATATATGGATGTACCGTATTTTGAGGGACTGATGTCACGCAGCGTGTCATGTATTCTCCCACTTCCAATCAGATATAGATAGATGATCGATGGAGGTAAATACTATGCACACCTTGATGCTGATCTTCTCCTCAGTTTCCGCTGAAGTGAACCACTTTCTCTCATGCCCGGCTGAGTTAGTGAGCTGCATTGTGCTGGCTTTTAAGCCCATGACAGTGCTCAGGGTTCCTCCACCCGACATTCGCCAAGCGGGGGGACGTCTGCAGAGAGCTATTCAACTCCGTCCAACGCTTTGATCCCATATCATGGGCCGCCATTATGCAGGTCTGGACTCCGGGCAATGATTATACCGAGAGGCTGCATGTTGGGGCTGCGTATCAAGCGGCCGTGAAGCTTTACCTCTCACGCATGCTGCCCGATGTCTCTGCCGGCATATGCTCCCAGGAGGGGCAAACCAGACTAGTGCAGGTCATCATCAACCACGTGTCACAGGTTCCGCCTTCCAGCGCATTGTTCAAGTCGGCCATCTGGTCATCGTTCGTTGCTGGAGCCGAGACGACGAACCCTCGCCACCGAGACTGGGTTGCGACCCGTCTGGACACTGTTTCGGCGCAACTCCCGTGGTAGACCACCGTCACCGCGACGGAAGTTCTGAAAGAAGTGTGGAGCCGGGCCGATGTGCCTATGGAAGGAAGAAGATCAGCTCCGAGGAACTGGATTCAGGAATTCCGGCGCTTGAAGGTGGCTGTGTTTCCTGCATGTAGATGCATAGACACGTGATGACGATTGTTGCCTCAGGCAGATGAGGCAGCGAGTTCAGATGACGTCACCACTTCATTGATTCTCCGCATTAATCCGATCCCATTGATTGATCTCTATTGATCTCGTCACATTGTCCGATGCCCTTACAAGAATCACTCTCTGCCTTTGACTCTGTCTAGAAACGCCGAATCTAACCTTCTCTCAAACTCTATCCATCGACCATCTTACCCCTAAGTCACTATGACCGGCCACATCCTCGACACTGTTAAAGAGGACCATACCGAGATCGAAGCCTGCTACGGTCGCATCGTGAGCTCATCGGATCGACAGGAGAAGATCAGATTCCAGAACCTCTTCACCTGGGCTCTGGCCCGTAACACCGTCGGAAAAGAACTGGTCGTCTATCCTGCATATGAGAAGCATCTCTCGGCGGGGTCTATGATGGCGGAGAAACGCCGCAAGGAGAACCATGTCGTGAGTATTCGATGCCGTTTCGAAGCTTTTCAACCTGGGGACTTAACTCAGTGACCACTGCTCAGGTGAAAGAACATCTCAAGAAGTTCCAAACCTTGGATCCCACCAACCCTAGCTTCATCCCCACCATCAGAGCTCTGATGGAAGTTCTGAGTCCTCAGATGAGGGAGGAAGAGAATAACGACCTGGTGGACCTCGAACAGGTTCTGTCTGACCATGACAGTATCAGTCTTTCCAAGTCCTTAAATCGGACCAAGATCTTCATGCCGTCGCGGGCGCATCCCAGTGCTCCCAGTAAGCCACCGTTTGAGACGGTCGTCGGCCTCTTGACGGCCCCGATTGATCAGTTGGGCGATTTGTTTCGAAAGTGGCCGCACGAGAAAGATGTTCAGCGATGAGTTGGAAATCTCCTTATTGGTCTTCTCTATCTAATCATTAATACAATGTCACCTGTGTCTTTCACATCCTATTCTCTGAGCGTGATGGAGAGACGACCTTAGCCAACCCTACTTCGAGCTCCAGAAGCTCCTCCCCTCCCTTATCCAAGGAGGAGGATACAGCGTCCGAAAACGCGACCGAATGCCAAAGGAACTCGAAACTTGAACCAGGTGAAAGGCTGCCACAATGCAGCCTTGCGCACCAGGATCGCTTGGCGGGCAGCATCAAGGTTGTCGTTGAGGTCGCATCGGAGCTCCTGGTCGTTGAAAGGAGGGTAATGGAGACACACTTCAACTAGTGCTGGTTGTGGAGAAGATTGACGATGGATGGAGCTGTAGCATGTTTGATAGGTGCCAGAAGCCGGGAATCAACACCAGGATTGGTAGGTTGGCCATACTGAAGGTTCTGTAGAGATGACTGTTTTGATTATAGTCACATAATCGAGAATGTTAGTTGATTGATGCTGAAATTAACTATAGAAAGTGATGTGCCGTTGCGTCATGTTGGCAGTCTCCTGTATTCTCCCGATACCTCCCTTTTGAGTCCAGTCCCAACAGTCTTTGAGCTTTATTATCTCAGCCTTGCACACAACCCGTCAAGAGAAAAGGAAAAGTCTTGGTTTGGCTGCATTAAAGGTGATTTCCAGGGAACATAGCGGCATTCTATCGTTCACCGATCCATCAGGCCATAACCAACAGGTTCAATCCACTAGCCAGCCTTGCAGACAAGAGACAGATGAGATATAAGATAGGTCCTCTCAACGCTTTTCATGGACCCTGGAAGTAATTGATCCGTCACAGCTTCGGCACGCAGTCAAAATGTGTCTCCTCGATTCTTTGCCTGCTGAGCTCATTCGACTATTCTTGGACCAGCTGGAATATGCGTCCGACGTCAATGCCCTCGGGCAGACCTGTTGTCGACTATCCCAGATTGTCGACAGCCCATATCTCTATCCCCGCTTTGCCCAATTATGTTCTTCAGAAGGTCTGATGATCATAGGCCGCACTCGTAGCCACGGAACTGTGCGCAAGATGCGTTTGTGCGACGTCGACATGGACCAGTTCTATCGCGCCAAAGTCCCGGGGACTGAGTTCACGTCGCTCATTTTGGAGCTCTTCGAGCCGTCGTAATCAGCCCTAGCCAATTAACTCGACTTGCATACAATCGGACATTCAACAGAAGTACAAGCTCTGACCCCTTTCGGTGTGTAGCCCTAACATCTCCGATATATGACTCTTGGCTCCGACTTTACGGAGGAAACTTCGGAGAGCATCAATACTTTACGGTACGCTGATAAGTCCAATCAATGTATAACTATCGCAGTTACAGATCCTACAGGCCTGTTGAAAATCAAGTGAAGTGATTGCCTATTCAGTTGACTTCCTCGCAGCAGAAACATCACAAGATCCTCACTAAAAGTCCTTCACAATGGCTGCCGCAATGACTGCCACCGCGACTCCTGTCCCTGTCATCGCATCTCATGCACAGGACACAACTCTTCCTCCACCCGACATCACCACTCCAGTTCTTTTCGCTCAGAACCTCCAGAAGCCCAGTACTGGCTACATGTTCAACAAGAACCCGCCTCCCGCGGGTGTTCCTTACACAAATATCCGCGGCGAGCCCGCGATGGTCACCGTCGAGGATTCTCGTGGCAAGGAAGACAGCATCAACCTCGACAATGACTCTCTTCGGGTCCTCCAAGGCCTGACCGACGTTCCTCGGAGCCTCGAAGTCAACTGGGATAGCATGCAGAGCGTGGAGAAGACATTCTATCCCGCTGTCGAAGCGGCAGTGAAATCCGCCATTCCTGGTGCCCATACTGTGCACATTTTCCGCCAAGGCATTCGTCACTCCCAAAACTGGCCTGTGCCCTACAACCCTCCTGCAATGATCGCGCATCTGGATCAGACTGGCCCAGCTGCGATCAACCGTGTTTTGCATCACATGGGTCCAGGGGAGGGACCTCGTCTGCTGCAGGGCCGCTACCGCATCGTACATTTCTGGACGCCCCTCAATGGGCCCGTCTACACATGTCCAGTGGCAGTAGCCAGCTCTGCCACCATCAAGGACGAGGACATCCAGATTCTCGTCAGTCACCTTGGCGGAGTGGGTAGATAGGGCATGCCCCTCGGACGTCCGGTCGCGAAGCCCGATGCTTCGGAGCAGTATCGCGAGGACTTTGGGGCGCCGCGTTATGCGGACGGCCAGCGGTGGTTCTACCTCGGCGGTATCACACAGGATGAGGCATTGTTGATCTAGATATTCGACTCCAAGGCGCTGCAGAAGGACAGTCCTGTCAAGGGTGGCGCGAGCCGTGCATTCGGCCTTCCGCGATCCCCGAACCACTCAAGGGGCCCCTGATCGCTGGAGTATTGAGGTTTCCTGCTTGATTTTTAGCGACGAGTGATCATGTTAATACGTTCTATATCTGGTCTTTTGTGTTTTTGGTCCCATTTTTTTTTTTTTTTCTCATTTGTGAATAGCTCCTAGTTGTTGAATGTGACTTTACCATACATCTACATACATTGCATTTTCCAAGCTCTAGGACCCGTACTGCATTTTAGCCTCCAGCAGCATATTTGCTAGCCCCTGAATAATGCTTTGCATACTTAATGCTACGATTACCAATTCATCCTACCAATTACAGCCTTTTCCACCTCTCTCCATGCATACAATATGCGGGAAAAGGTCTAGAATTTCGGCGACCCTTCGGATTCGGACTCGGACTCGGTGATAAGCAAGACGCCTCAGAGCAGCGAGCACAGAGCCCTATTACTATGCCTTATTTCTTCTTTCTTCACGTCTTCTTGGCTTGGACAGGACTATTGTGGACCTGTCTAGCGAGTTAACAGTCACCATCATCACTATGGCAGACTCAGACAGGACAAGTGACATTTGACGTTGAGAAAGCCATGGCCGCTGAGACCTTCCAGGAAGTGCCCGCAAACAGTGCTGCGTCGCCTGTCTTGACCGGTCTGCCGCTGTACACAGTCCTGGTTGGGCTGGGACTGGCTCTGTTCCTGGGAGCTATGGATATGGCCATGCTTGGCACTGTCAGTTCATGACCTCCTGCAATTTGACTATCAAGACCGCTGATAGAGATTTTCATCATTGCGATAGGCCGTTCCATCAATCACCTCCACCTTTCAAACGGCCGCTGACATCGGCTGGTATGGCGCTGCGTATCCCCTCACCATGTCTTCCATTAAACTGCTCACTGGCAAGACTTATGCCCAGTTTCCTCAGAAGCTGGTGTTCCTGATCTTCTTCGGTTTGTTCAAGTTGGGGTTTCGTTACTGCACAGCGAACATGGGCTTTGAGACCACGGCGACAGGGACTTGTGCTTGAGTTGGAAACGGGTCGCTCACAGCGCAACTTCTGACCCCGACAGCGATCGCAAGCAGATCGTCGGGACTGTTCGGCCATCACGACAGATGGTTCGGCCTCATTTATGGCAGCTGGATAGCCTGAGGAGAGGTAAGTCATACCGGTGGTTTAGGGATCAGCAGTGATAGTGCTGCACCATTATCCACGTGGAGATGCAGGTAGATCTTTATAGACTGCTCTATCCCCCTCTCGTGATATGTTCCTAGAAGGAGGGTCTTTCCCCACCCCAGTGGTAACTGGCCCCGCGCAGCTGCAGAATACTTCATGGATTCGGATTGATACTTTTCCATCGATAATACATCTCACCCTAATCGGCGGGTGGGTTCAATGTCGGATCGCTAAGCATGCATACTAGATCCTGGAGCCTGATCCTGGTGGAGGTGGCTAAGGCCTGATCTCAACCCCTCAATAACAGTACGATGCGCCTTAGCCTGAAAAAGCAAAACTCATTCTTGGGTTACATCCGATGTGTTGTTCTTCAGGTCTATCACAGCGGCCGAAGTATGATGTTTGTCCTCGGAGTGGACTTGTTTGTCAGTTCTAAGATTGAGACCGAGGATTACAAACCACTCTAACTGCCGCGGGGGAAAGAGATAGGGGGTAGAACCCTGTAAGGACGTCGAATCACAGTCAAAAGGCACCCGATAACCCTGCAGGTTTGTTGTAATGATTCTTACAAAGAGGCTGTTAAGGTCTGAGTCACTCCATTTGACTCCGGTCACTGTTTTGCAGTCTGACCGAGGTCCACTTAGGTCAGACTAGATAGGCTAGACAGGCTAGTATGCCCTAGTCGTCTGCCTAGTGCAGTGCCCAGCTCCAATGCGATGTCCGAGCGCCTGCAAGAGTGGCCGGAACACGAGGCCAATTTTTCCGCCAGCAATCTGACTGCATATTATACGCTCCCTTATGCAATCTACCAACGCCGTAGCCTTGCCTTTCACTGCTAGTGATGGTGGTTAGTTTGTGGTGAGACGCGGGGTTGAAGCAGAGAATTGTGTATGAGGTGAGACATCGCCAAGAGGGCCGGTACGCGACCTACCGCTAGTCAGACCCCTGTAAGAGACTAAACCTGAGTTATCTGATATTATTCAAACGAGCGCGGCCAAGACGTGAAAACCAGCGCAAATGAATACGAAAAGACTGGCGAAGAGGCGCAACGGCAGCATTGGCAAGTCTGCCCCGGCGAGGCTAAAATAAGGCACAAGCTTTCTTGACAAGCGAGCACTAAAGCTTGACGGGGTTGGAGTCCATCCCAAGCTAATTGGTCCTTGACCTAGTCTTGATTTCACCGTACGAGGGAGGAGCATTAGCGCAACTGGCCATCAGATAGAATTCGACACTATTTGGTCAGCACTAATCCAAGCCTCCTCGTTTCCCCCACTTGCCTTCTCTCCTTAAGGTCTAGCTTGCGTCTGACCCCCGAATGCTCGTGCTCTCTGTCCGATAATCTCCAATTCGGATCTCCGACTAAGAATCCGGTGCCCCGGATTACCTTCCCCCCCACCAATAGGCCTGGTCCAACACCGTTAGTGTGAGATTTAGCCCTTGTTCTAATACTGAAAGGGGTCAAGAGGGAGAAACAGGGGGAGTCTCTGGCCAGATCCACAGAATTACTGGACCTCACGATCGCAGACAGCGCGGTGCATGGGAACACTTCACCGCAAATCTGCCCTATTTGACTCGCGACACAGCCCCTAAAACCTACGAAAATATCACAGCAGTCTCGATCTATCTTCCTGCGAATTAGTGACCATGGGAAGCAATCTGGGATCCATCTCCAAGGACGTCAACTTGGCCAACCCCCCCTCGGACAGCGTCTCTGAACTGAGCTGGTCGCCCGTCGCGAACTACCTGGCAGTGTCCTCCTGGGACCAGACGGTGCGCATCTACGATGCCTCGCAGTCGGTGACGGGAGAAGGGAAAGCACTGTTCAACTTCCCTGCACCGGTGCTGAGCTGCGCCTTCTCGCATGATGGTGCCAAGGTGTTAGGAGGGGCCGCCGACGGATCCGCCCGACTGATGGACCTTGGGGCAGGGCGAGAGGCGCAGCAAGTCGCAGCCCACGATGCACCCGTCCGCTGTGTCCGCTTCTTCGGCAATCCAGGCATGCGCGATCCCATCGCCGTGACCGGGTCGTGGGATCAAACGGTCAAGTACTGGGATCTTCGCCAGGATCGCCCCCTGGCGACCCTTCAGTGTCAGGAGCGCGTGTACGCGATGGATCTCTGTCAGAACCTGCTGGTCGTGGCCACTGCTGAACGCCACGTGCATATCGTGCAGCTCAGCAATCCTGGTCAGATCTACAAGACCGTTACCAGCCCCCTGAAACACCAAACTCGCACCGTCACCTGCATTCCGGACGCATCTGGATTCGCCATCGGTAGCACGGAGGGTCGCACTGGTTTCCATTACGTGGATGAGAGCAATTCGAGGTGAGCACTTCTACAATGTCTTGAAAAAGGCTTTTCTAACCATCGGTGCAGTCAAAACTTCACTTTCCGCTGTCATCGCGATATGAGCGGCGGGAAAAACACCCAGGATGTGTTTGCGGTGAATGACGTCTCCTTCCATCCCAAATACTATACCTTCAGTACCGCCGGCGCGGACGGCACCTTTGCCTTTTGGGACAAAGACGCTCACCACCGTCTGAAGGCGTTCCCCAGCGTGGGCGCCAGCATCACCTCGACGGGCTTCAATCACGATGGCAGCATCTTCGCCTACGCTGTGAGCTACGACTGGAGCAAGGGCTTCCGCTTCAACACGCCCGACCATCCCACTCGCGTGGTTTTCCACCCGGTGGATGACGCCGAGTGCAAGCCCAAGAATCCCGTGAAACGATAAATTCAATGCCAAGAGGCCATTTCATTGCCAAGACCCAGTCTCATTGCTTAGTCTTACATCTGCAACACCTTGGCGACGACCTCGTCCGGACTTTCCTTTGCCACGCCCACCAAGGGTGCATCCGATGCCTCCCAAGATGGCGCCATGACGCACCGGGCCTGCCCTTCATCGAACAGCTGCGCGACCGCCAACTCCAACACCCAGCCCCCCATGCCGGCCTGGAACTTCCTCTGTCCGTTCTCGATCAGTTGCTGCGCCGAGGCGTGCTGCACTGGCCACTGCCGGCCCGTGGCGCGCTGAAAGGCCTCCAGCAGTTCGTTCTGGTTGGTGATGATTGACATGACCTTGACAAACCGATTGGCCGTCTCGTCGGGATGCTGCAGCACTCCGACGACGGACTGCCCAATGCCCGCGAGGGTGGTGGCCGTGAATTTCTCGGTGCCGGAGTCGTAAATGATGGCAGTGCCGCGGGCAATGTCGAAGCCCATCAGCGGAAAGCGCTTCATTGCCTACAGCAAACACAATACTTAGCATCACACAGCAATTCCTACACGGATATGACAAAAAGAAACCGGAAAAGAAAGAAAGAAGAAGAACAAGAAGGGGCAGTTGTGTTGCCTTACCCAATCAATCGGATTGCCCGAGGTGATTCCGGTGAAGGTGAAGTTGGGGTTGGCCTGCGCCTTGGCCTTGGCGAGCTCCCACCCAGCGCGACGATGAGCGTGAATGGCGTTGAACTCGGGGAAATTGGGGTATTCCGGACCCCAGCCGAAATCATCGACGATGAATCGCTTAACGCCAGCAGCCTCGGCGGCTTCGATCATGGTGACCTGGGCGCCAATGCCGCCTGGACCGACAACACAGATGGCGGCATCCTGGCCCGCCAAGGCGTTGGTCAGGTTCTCGAGAGTGTAGGTGGTACGGATGACAGGCAGGCCGGAAGGGAACGTCGAGGTGGAATCGGTGCGGCTGATGATGGTGATGGCAAAGCCGGCGCGTTGCAGGGCAGCAGTAATCGGAGTGCCAAAATTGCCCGATGCCCGTGCGGGGGTCAGTCATGAGGAGGCGGGATGAGGAGTGAGGAGTGATAGGAAATCAAGGGACATACCCCGAAGATGGCGACTTTCTGGATGGTGGTCATTGTTGGTTGATTGGGAGGGAGGCAGGTTGAGGTTGAGGTTGGTGGTTAGGGCTAGTTTTGATCAACACGGAGAAGAGTTGACAGTCAGTCAGTCACTCAATGGGGGCATTATTTGCATTATAGCGGGGTTGTCAGACAACCTCAGGCATGAACTCAATGGACAGAAACAAAGAAATCATTGTAATTACATTAGTAATCAAAAATAGTCTGAATCATCCATTACGAGGCGCCGCTAGGTTTGCCGGTAGCCCGTGTGTGGAATGTGATAGGTGTGTAGGTGTGACCGGCTCGTTCCTAGTGTGGCTGCGCGGTGGTTTGGGAGCAAATGAATCCAAATGAGGGATTTGCCCAGGCTGGAACAGTGGATACTAACCATTCTACTAGGGAAGATCAGATCTAGTCTGTAGATTGTGGGGAGCTTCGCGGTTTTGAATTTACCTGGTCCAGACGGTGTGCTTTTAGGCTCGGGACGTGTCCGCGATGGCCTCAAGTGGATAGGACTAGATACTAGATACATGTAGACAGTCCGGAGTCGTCTCGATTGCCTTCTCGTTTGCGATGCAGACGTTTTTATTCATATATCTCTCCACCGGTGAGGCTCTTACCAGTATATGCCTCATCCGTTCACGCTTGCACTGACGCACTCACTTACTCACTCGGTCGCTTACCTGCCCATAGCCTGCCTGATCCTTCGATTCCCCCACTTTTGTCTTTGTAGAATGTAGAAATGTTTGTATGATCTTTCGCTTTGTTCTAGTAGCATATGCCAAGAGATTGGTCATTAGAGTGATATCTCCCCTGATAGATACGACTCCGAATCCGACTCGGGGACGACCCTCACCTCCGACCGGCGCCAACCGAAGTGCATTCATTTATTCATTCATTTATCCTCACCTCAGCTTTATCTGACTGCAGACAGGATGAAAGGCACCTCCGCACCGTCTATCATGGCCTTTCAATCACATGGGGATTATGCGGATAGCTGATCGCATGATTCGTCGCCCTGAACCGATTCGAGGTATGTACAGTACATCCGGCACAAGACAAGTCCTGGGGACAGAGACTAACCAGGATGAACCAGATGTCCCCATCACGAGATGTAACCATTCTGCAGAACCCCATCATGCAGTTTGGACATACACGCAATCAGGCCTCCCATCGCAGATGATCGTGCTCGAGGATGAGGCTCCAGCGCCGTCAGCAGCGGAGCTCGGGCCCAAAGAAGTGCTGGTCTCGCTCAACTACGTTGCGATGAACTCAGGTTTCACGACGATGATGCGCTCCCTGCCGCCGCAGCCCTACTCACTTCCCCATAGCTACAACCGTCAGAAGCGATTGGGCACCCCCGAGTTCGAATTCTCTGGGCGCATCCTCGCAGTGGGTGCCGACATCCCCTCCACGCGACCGGACCTGCAACCCTCGACGGCGGTCCTGGGATGCTGCGTCGCTAAACGCGTCTTCCCCAAAGGAAAAGGCGCGCTCGGCGAGCGCGCGATTGCTCCAGCTGACCAGTTCATCCCCCTGTACCCTCTTCAAGAAGATGGAACGCCTGGCCCTGCACCACTGTGCAGGCCATCGACCTGACCAAGCTCATCCCCGGCGACAAGCTCTTCGTCAACGGTGGCAGCACCAGCGTGGACATGCTGATATCCAAGTCGCGCGCCACGTTCTAGGTCCCACCGGGACGATCATCGCGGCCGCGACCGACAGCGCTCTCGTGAACCCCGTTGGCGCGGACGAGGTCATCAACCACCGCGCCAACGACCCCCTGCATGAGTATCTCCGTGCTCACCATGCGGAGCAACCCTTAGATGCGATCATCGACTGCGTTGGGGTGAAGGACCTGTACGTGCACTGCGAGCCGTATCTCCGTGAAGGAAAACCGTTCATCAACCTCGGAGCCATGACCGCTAAGCCTACGCTCTGGGGCTGTTATCGTTCGTTTGGAATCACCATATGGTACCCCTATGGCCTGTTGCCCTTGGGGTGTGCCGCGCGATTATCAGTTCTATAGTGCCAGGCCGAATCAGGAGTCGTTGGCTAGGGTGATGAGGTTGGTGGAGAGGAGAGAGATGCGCATGGGGCTGGACTCGGTCTGGGAAATGCAGGATGCGCCTAAGGTATGTTCTTCTCCTGTGTTTCATTCACAGCAAGTCTATTGTGGCTGACTGGCGGTTGGTAGGCGTATGAGCGGATGGAGAGTAAGAGGGCGAAGTGTAAGGGTCGTTGTGAGGGTTCTGGAGGAGTGAGTTCCTCTGCTCAAGGTGGTGTGAATAGGGGCTTTATTGTGCCTGTTGTAGCAGTGCAGTGATGCTTGGAGTGTAAATTAAGTGCTTAAACAGCCGTACTATGCATCTTCAGGCTTGAAAGATTGAGAAGAACACCCAAAATTGCTGGTATTGTTTATGGAAGCGCTGCTAGAAGGACATACCACAGAGTAGATCGGAGGAAGAGTATAGCACTGTTGCTGCTGATGGCCTTCTCGAATTATACCAGTAGTTTTGCATCGACTCGTACATGGTCGCTTGCGAGAGCATTACAAGCATGTTGAACGATTGAATTGCTAGTAGTATTGTCGATGGCACGGGCCCATGGGAATCGACCGAGATATGCGCTTGCCATGCTACCCCAGTCTGATTCCACCCTACTGACGCTAGACAGATTTGGACCAGTTTGTGATGGGTGAGGAGAAGACAATTGCGTACTGTGATCCCGAGGTACCTGAGTCGTGCCTCAAAGCAGTGGAAGACCTCGAGCGGTACATCGCGGCCGAGCGTTCCTATGACGGCGTGATGGGGTTCAGTCAAGGCGCCAACGTCGCCCTGAGCTGGTTGATGAAGCTGCAGCACGAGAGCAAGGGTAGTGAAGCGCGTCCCTTACCCTTCAAAGTCGGGATCTCTTCTCCAATCCCTGGGCTGTGTGTAGTTATCAGGAGCTGTTAGGCGGTCGCATTGTGCCCCTGGAGCGCGAAGCGTTTGAGAGGATGCTGGACTTGCCGACAGCGCATATCTGGGGCTCAGCCGACAAACTTGCGCAGCTGGCTGAAGCGACCACTTTTGCCCGTGTAGAGGGGAAGAGATCGGTCTTGGTTCATAATAAAGGCTATGAGATCCCAGTCAACTCCGACTCGGTTATCTCGATGGCTAAGACGATCAATCGAGCCCTGGTGCGAGCTTCAACCGTGGAATGTGCATAGAGAAGAATCATATCTCATTCTTCAGTCGCCAAGACTGTCAATCAGATAATAGCAATGAGAGTAGCGTCCGTAAGCAATTGGTCTACAGAAGAGAAAGCTTGACCTAAGACCTTTTAGACGAATGTTAGTGCGACTGCTCGCTGTCTTCAGTGGGCGATAATGCCCCCTTATGTGCTGGCAGAAGCTGGGACGCTGAGACCAGGAGGACCCTTGCATGCTCGACAGCTTGATGAGATGAGAAGTCGAGTGCCGAGTCCGGGGATCAGCGTGCAGGTCGAACCTAGCCATTGACGTAGGTGAGATAATCCTCACTGTAGCTGCGACGTGGATACAATCACCATCCCTGTCGGGACTTGTCTTATAGCCCTAACACGCAAGACGTAAGCGCTAAATCATCCCACCGCTCGTATTTCCGCCGGTACTATAGCCCGGGATGAAGTCAGGCAGTCCGACTGACACGACAGGAAGGCAGTGCACTGCATCTTATCGTCGAATTCCTGGGAGTTTGCTGGGCAGTATTTAGCGAAGGACTCCACCTCACGCTCTTTGGGCTGAGGGCTCCTAAAGCCTGCAGGAATGCCGTACTGTCATGTCACGGATTTGCATAACATGATACCGACGTTTTGCAATTCGTGCTACCTCTTTCCTAAGGCCATGCTGGGAAGTTCAGGGACATGTAGAACGAGGAGCTCGCACCGTCAATGAGGATGGGGCAGCCGTACACCATATCCAGTTTAAAAGGACACCAGCCTGAAGACTCAAGCAAGCTGGGGCTCTTTGACCACCGTTCCTCAACCATGCCGTCCAGAACCCCTGTGTCGGTGGCGCAGTACCTGTTCGCACGCCTCAAGGATGTTGGAATCCGGTCCGTTCATGGCGTGCCCGGTATGTAGCGCTCGCCTTGTCTTCCTTCTATGAGTGTCGCACGCCATGCTGACGCGAAGCTAGGCGACTACAATTTGCCTCCCTCGACTACATATCCCAGACTGGGCTGCGGTGGATAGTTAACTGCAACGAGCTCAATGCTGGTAGGGATGCCTCTTCTTGTCTTGTACTGGTTCCGTCCCTAACCGCGGAGTAGGCTACGCGGCCGACGGATATGCTCGCGTCCACGGCATCTCAGCGCTGATGACAGTCGCCGGGGTCGGGGAGCTGTCGGTTTCGAATGCGATCGCGGGGGCCTACGCTGAATACGTGCCAATTGTTCACATCGTAGGACAGCCAAGTCTGCGGTTGCAGAAGCAGAGGAAATTGCTGCATCACTCGCTCGGGGACGGCGACTTCGAGGCCATGGCTCGCATGTCAGAACGGGCGGCGTCCAAGAGCGTCCAGCTACGGTGTGCGGCGCAGGCGCCGGGGATGATCGATGAGGCTATTACGCACTCCTGGAGATCCAGCAGACCCGTCTCGATCATCCTACCAACAGACATGGTGCACGAGCCGGTCATTGCCGCAAACCTGTCCCATCCGCTGAACATGGTCCCGACAGCGAATAACTATGTGACAGAGAGGCGGGCGGTTGATGCAATCCTCACGGCGTTTCGGACAGCCAGGCAGCCGATTCTGTTAGTCGGAGGGTATAATGTGCGCTTCACGAAACGGAGGGAGGTCCAGGAGCTGGCGGAGGCGTTTGGGCTGCCGGTCTTCCTGTCCGCATCGGGAAGAGGAATCATCGACGAAGAACATCCCATCTTCCACGGTCTATACTTGGGCGACTGCTCCGATCCAAACACCGCCGAAATGGTTCGGTCGTCTGATTTGATCATCTCCATCGGCAATATACACTCGGATTTGAGCGTCGCCTCCTTGTCGTGGGAGTTAGATCCCCTGAGAATGGTCGAGATCAGGGATGGGCTAGTGCAGATCAAAGGCAAGGACTATCACGGATTGAGTAGCCCAGAACTTCTTCAGACTCTCGTCCACCGGGCAAGAGATTTCACTCAGACGCAAAGGCAAAGTCAGTTCGCCAATGGGGGAGCAGAAACTCCCCTTAGCACAGGCAATATTCCAGTAGGCAAGAGAGTGCCTCCGATCACCGGTCGAGAATCAGTCTACGGAGGCGGTATGATGCACGGGGTATTGAGACACATGTCGCATACATTAAGCTACAGGGAGGAGAGAGGTCCTCTGAACCATGACTGGCTGTGGCTCAGTCTGAGCGACTGGCTTCAACCCGTGGACACGGTAATCGCCGAGACAGGCACATCGAATCTTGGGATCTGGTCCACCCGCCCGCGAGACGTCACCTACATCAGTCAGTATCTGTGGGCGAGCGTGGGTTATTCCCTCGACGCCTGCCAAGGGGCAGCAGCGGCAGTGCAGGACTCAGGGCACCCGAATCGACGAACCGTCCTGTTCATCGGAGATGGAAGCTTCCAGTTCAGTTGCCAGGAATTGAGCACGATCGTCAGACACAATTTGACCCCGATCATGTAAGTGGAAACCAATGACACCTTTTCTTCCGTGGACGGTGGGGATTAATCCCTCCCTTTCCAGATTTGTGATTTGCAATAACGGATACACCGTCGAGCGATTGATCCACGGACGGCACGAGTCTTATAATGACATTCAGGTATGGCAATACCGGAAACTTCTGGAGGTGTTCGGCGCGGGTCGTGGCTCCTACCAGACATATCAGATTCGCAACAAAAAGGAATTGTCGGCGCTGCTGCAGGATTCTTCGTTCAACGATGACAGTACGCTCCGGGTAAGATTCTGCTCTGCTTCACCTCGATGACCAATATTGATCACATTGATAGTAGTTTGTCGAATTGCATATGGATCAGAGGGATGCACCGTCGGATCTCCAAATTCTCACGCAACAGTTGGTGGCTTGGGACACGCAACCGCAAAGGCAAGGGGTATGAGAGTGACATGGCGGCAAGACCAGGCGAGTACTGGTGAAGGACTAGCCGATCGTATATAGCAGACTTGAACAGTTTCAAGAGATTCCCATGGGATGAATAAATAAGAAGATGAATACGAGATGCGTCGAAAGATGGATGACGATGCAGCCGTTGTTCGCCGCTTTTGTTTACCACTAAAGGCGGTAAGGCCCATTGTGCAAAATACACAAATATATAATTACTCTCTGACCATACGTCATGTCATGTATTACAGACTCTAAACAGCAGCCTCGCTCTCTCTCTCTCTCCCTCACGGCTCTCCAGATCGGCCACATTACAAGCAATGCATGTCTGATACCTTCCTCCCTCCCCTGTCTTACTCTTTGTTTAACGACCCAAAATGGTACAACCTGCAAGGCTGCGGAGCTTTTCAGCAGCGCTGATCCAGTCCGCTGGTTGCACGAAACTCAAGCCAATGCAACGAAAGTGCCGACCACCAGCGACCTTCAGTTCTGGGCCCGACTACATCCATATCCTTTTTCCCAGGAAATTGCATGAGATAATATCCTCCGCCAGCAGCTTCTCAACATTGAAGGATCCGGACTGTTCCTTTGCTTTTGGTGGCCTATAGACCGTGAACTTGATCGCCATCGTCATGGAGCAGTTATCGATAGTTCACGGACCAGAGGAGCCTCCTCTCTGGTCCAAGACCTTAAGGGAGCTGATCGAGGAGCAGGCCGATATTTATGGCGACAGAACAGCGCTGGTGACCCCATGGCAGGAAACACGCTTGTCATTTCGCGACCTGGCGGAGAACAGTAGAATGCTGGCTAACGCGATGGTGCACGCCGGATTGCGTCTGGGCGATTGCATCGCTGTTCTGGCTGGCAATCGCTAAGAGTCCATTCAGGTGTTTCTGGCAGGGGCGAGAATTGGATGTCCTGTGCTACCATTGAATAACGCATACACTCCAGCTGAGGTACTTCGAGCTCTGCAGAGGAGTTGTGAGTGATTTTCGTCCGGCTTAGATTCGAGGTAAGACTGGCTTGCTAACGAGATAGTATCTCAGCGACCAGGCTGCTCTTCATCGCGTCGCGGATCGGCCCTCGCAGCTTGGCGGCTCATCTCCAGACTTTGATATCTCCCTCGTCGCGAATGGTGCTGCCCGAGCTTCGTGATATTGTATGCTTCGACATCGAAGAGTCTGGCACACAGCCATACATTCAGGGCTATGGATCCTTTCTCGCGTCAGGCGATGCAGCGGGACACGATAGCAGGTTTCTGGATGCGGCCGAGCGTATTGTTCGACACTCCGATAATCTGAGTTACCAATTCACATCAGGCACGAGTGGAGAGCCTAAGCTGTCTATGCTCACCCACCGGTAGGTGATCCAGTCGTGATGTCACTTGGTGTCGCGCTAACAAATCCAAAGCGGCCTGATCAACAACGCCCGCCTCGTTGGTGACGCCATGCGTCTCACCCCAGATGATGTCGTCTGCTGCCCACCACCTTTATTCCACACTTTCGGTCTGGTGCTCGGCTTCCTCAACGCATTCGCCCATGGCAGCGCGATCGTCTACCCTTCGGACCATTTCCATGCGGAAAGCGTGATCGACGCGATCGTCCAAGAAAATGCCACAGCGCTGCTGGGCGTCCCAACCATGTTTGTGGCCGAGCTCGAAGCATGCGTTGCCAAACAGGTTGACATAACGACGGTGCGCGCAGGACTGGCAGCTGGGACCCCAGTCTCCGAGACATTCCTCAGTCGGTTGGAGGAACGGTTTGGTGTGAAAGGCATGCTGATTGCTTACGGCATGACCGAGACCAGCCCCGTGTCATTCATGACGTCCTTAGACAATCCCAAACATAAAGCGATGAATAGTCTGGGGAGGATCCTCCCACATGTATCAGCCAAGGTTATCAACGAAGACGGTGCCATTGTACCGCGTGGAGAGAGTGGAGAATTGTGTACGAGCGGGTTTGGCCTGCAGAAGGGGTACTTCGAGAATGAAGCGAAAACAAAGGAGGCGATGAAGAGGGATGCAGAGGGAAGACTGTGGATGCATACTGGTGACCAGTGTCATTTGGACGCTGAAGGCTACTGCCACATCAGTGGCAGAATCAAGGATGTCATCATTCGGGGTAAGACAAGCCGATACCTCGTGGGGTAGTATAAGAAGACTAATTGAGCTTCCTAGGGGGAGAAAACATGTTTCCGCTCGAGATCGAGGAGCGCCTTCTGCTTCATCCAGCGATCGCAGAGGTAAGTGTGGTCGGTGTCGCGGACCAAAAATACGGTGAGGTGGTGGGCTGCTTCCTCAAGCTGACACAGGGACACATCAAACCTCAAGACCAAGCTTTGAGAGACTGGGTTCGCTCAGAACTAAGTTGGCATAAAGCCCCACAGCATGTCTTCTGGATTGGCGACGGAGGAGTCTGTCCTGACTTCCCCAAGACCGCCAGTGGCAAACATCAAAAGCATCTCATGAAGGACATTGCAAAAACGCACCTAGCAGGGGCGAGCTCAGGAAAGCAAATGCTGCCTTTATACTTGCACACGATGTCGCTGTTTGGGCTCTCTGTGTGCTTGATCCCTGTTGCACTGTATCTTGCCACGTTAGCGTGGCTCTCGCCATCATAATCAACTTTTCTGACATCATCATCGAGAATTACAGCCATTATCGGTGATGCAGATTCTTGATTTGGCCCCTTTGATTGGGGGTCTTTAATTGCAAGTTGATTCTCATAAATCGCTTGGTCGTGCCCACCCCTCTGTATGTTGCAAAGGCTAGTAGGCATACGGTTTCGTGGTCAACTTTTCGGGCATCAGTACAGCCACTAATGAACTCGGAGGTTGAAGCAACGCCAAGCATGTGATTTGACTCCGGGGCAGAGACGTATCGTACTGCTGTGGCTGGATAGAAAGCTCGGTGGAACGATGGTAACTATCATAGATTTTGATCGACTCTATTCAACCCATAATTGACCCCACGTCTCCCAGAAATTGAGGGCTGACGATTCGTCCAGAAGGGCATCCACCATGTTGTCCATATCTGTTCCCAGTGCTGGGTCGACAGCAGCAATCGGATGGGCCGCGGCACCAGTTGGTGCAGATGCAGATACTGCAGCAGGAATTGAAACGGACGTACTGGGGTTCTCATCCGTACGCTCCGGGTAAATTTGCTGGATGGCCTTAGCGAAAATCCCGCGGTATATGGACGCGACGGTGTAGACTTTCTGAAATTCTTCCATGATCATCATACATGCGTTGAGCTTGTTGAGTCGGAGACGTCGCGACAAGGTGTTGCCGGTTCGGCAATTCAAAAGGTGCATTTGCATGGCAGGGATGAGCAGAGGGGGTCTGTGAGAGATGTCAGTTGGGTCGCACACAGTGCCAACGTCGGAGGGCTCACGTCATTGGCAAGGCATATTCAAGCAGGTTTTCTTGTGCGAGAACCTCAAGGATGTCGTTTGTGCGGGAGGCTGCGCAGTCGGCTTTATGGCGAAAACTCTCCTGCCATTGCATCTGGTTGCTGAGAGAGAGTTCATCCGGCAGGTCAGTTATGCACGGCCGATAGAGGACTATGAGAACCGCTCTGCAAGAATTAGGATGATTCTGACTCAATGAAGGCTCCAGGCATACTGGTAATGTAATTGGAGATGGTGCAAGTAGAACCGTGTAGGGCCATTCCACCCAGGGGCAGACTGCTCTGGTGGTTTGCGGCAAGTAATTTCTGTCTCAAGGGCCTCGATTTGTTCGTGAGAGGGCTTAGGACGAACTGTCTTGTAGCTCATCGCTAGGACGGATCCTAGCAATCGGCTCATTTCGATCAATTGAACCCAAAATTCCGCCAGAATGGAAATCTCATTTGGGATGAAGGTAGGTAGAAGGGACTCGGGGATATTATTCAGGTCATATAGTAAATCTGCCGCCGAAGGCTTTGCCACATCGCAGTCTTCGAGGTCAATGCGTAGCGGCCGTCCCAGGGTTAGACTCAGCCAACGATCACGGAAGAAGCAAGTCCACCACAGACGACGCCACAGGTATCGCTGACGGTCGGTAATAGCCGCGTTGTATCGTGCCGCGTCAGGGTCACGATGGAGGCCTAATATCTGACAAAGAGTGACCGATATGCCAGTCCAATACCAAGGCTGGACATGCTCATCGACCTCGGAGTGCCAGAAGCCGAGCATGAGAGAGGATTGCAGGAGAACCACTTTATCTCGCTCCCCGCTGTTATTGTACAGGCACTGTTCCTTATTATCAGCGCCGAGTCCAGTACAACGTGTAGGTAAGATGACGGAATCGGTGCCGCTGGGGCAACAGGGAGCATGCGAAGCGCTCCCTCGGCCTAAGCATCATACCTTGGCGTGGGAGTACATGGCCGCTTTCATTGCCTTCCGAGAGTCGTACCCTTCTCGCTCGCAGAGTGAAGATGGAACAAACTGTAAGGTACGTTAGCTGCTTGCTCACATCCAAAAAGGCCACGACTGCTACAGCATGCAGGCTCCATGTAGATCATATTTCATTCATGCAAATGCTGCATCAAAAAAACCGATCAAGCATGGAAGCAAGCAAGCTAGCCAGGTAACATCTCTTCGAGCAAAACGCTTCTCTGTCCATCGAGCCCAGCAACATTCCGAGCCTCGCTCAGAGAACCTCATGCCGATTCAGAACCGGCGGGCGAAATATGAGGGCGAAGAAAGACGTAGGTGCACCACCTCCCTCTTTGGCACAATTAAACTGACTCACATTCACAGCAACAAAGAACACACTCCACACCAGTAGCAGGTTATATTCATGCAGTCGTCCAGCATGAAAGAAGTGCAAGATCTGATCAGCTTCGATGATTGGCATGATTGGATGCACGTGACGGAAGTACGCTTGCAGTAGGCAATGACACGCTTCGCTGCTGGGTAAATTGAAGACGCCTTTGCTTGCAAGATAGTTTCGATCCTCTTCTGACAAGGATGTTGAGGCACGCGACGGAATCAGGAAATGCCGAGGTAAAGATTCACCCGGGGCAAGGAGTGTTAGGGTTGATGTTATGCCGGTTTTGTCTCCTGACGATAAAGAGGGTCATTAGCCTCGAGCTCACCGAAGCCAGATCACAGTGTCCAGGCACAGCAGGCTATAGAAAATCTAAAAGGTATGATTGGATTGGAGTACCAGTATAGAACGGCACCTGTCCAGCTCGCTCCGGATTGCCCAAAGCTGCTGCGGCAATCTCAAGCCCATTGCGCTCCTCGTCCTGAATACTGTATTGTTCAGATCCCGACACAGCGGGTGATTCTGACGGAGGTCTTTGGAAGGCCGGTGTCCGAGGTATTGTCGGGCGAACTGCATGCCCTGCGGACTGTGCAGCACGGTTGGTCGGGCTGCTGTTGGCCGCGTGCGCCCGAGTTCGAGCGGATGCATTGCGCCGGCTCGTTCTGGCAATTGACAGTTTCAGTCAAAGATAGGGGGTACAGCCATCAAGTCTTCTAGGCTGGGGGAGTGAAGCCGATCTTACCTCTCAAGTGGCGCATCCACCACACATTCGGCGTGATCCTGGGCGCAGCGGATGCAGGGAACCCCGGTCACATTGATACTACATCGGACCTTGCGTTGGCGGCACGAATGACATGCCACGGTCGATCGATAGCGACGAGCTGACATAAGAACTGAGCATAAACTCACTAAGCCGACTGTCTTTCTGATCTAGTAGCTATCGTCATAGAGAATCGGGAGTGTGGAATTGAAGTCATTGACAGAAGAAAGGAAGCCCGCGGAACTTGGAAGAGAAACCGCGGGAAGAAACAGCAAACAAGGCAAATTTCTGCCTCAGGCCATAAATCATGTCAACCTTATTATAAAGCATAAATATTTGTGGCCGAACGAATCCCGACTTTTCCCCTTCCGGTATAACTATGTGATGATGTTGAAATTTTTCAGTTCCAGCAAGTTACAGTTGACATCGAGCCTCTGATTGCTGAGCCGTGATGATCACTTTCTCTTATTTGAATTTATTTCTCTCTCGTCTAGATCCTGAGTCAAAAAGAACAAGATTCCTTGGCTACTAAAGTCTATCTTAAGGGCGGGGCTGTCAAGATATATTCTTTTTCTAAAACAGTCGTTACGATACCTGCTGTCCGCTCTCGTTTCTGTTTATCAACTTCATATCCTCAAATGAGGATATGTGCTACGAGACTTGCGAGATACTGATGATAAAAGCATTCAAAAAATGAAAATGGATTTCCACGACACCATCGAGCCTTTAAAAACAGAATATCTCATCAGAAATCTTGGCCACAGCCCCAGGAGTCTGAAATCCGAGGGATGCCAGTGCTTTCTTGGATGCGTTGACCATGCCCGGTGGGCCGCAGAGCATGACTTTCGTGTCGGAGGACGGAGCAGGCAATCTCTCTCTCATAATCTCCGGTGTGACATACCCCCTGCCGAATGTCCAGTTCTCTGGCGCCGTATCCAACATATACCAGACCTTAAGATTCCGAGGATAATTCTGCGCAAAGGTGTCTAATTCGCGTCGCAGAAGGATGTCGTCCTCTGATCGGTTCGCATATATAAGGCTGACCTCGGTAAGATCGGTGGCATCCTCGCAAATGGCTCGGATCAACTGGTACATTGGTGTGATGCCAGTGCCGCCGGCAATCATTCCGATCTTTTTGCAGAGGCCCTTGGTATACTTCATCGCGCCCTTGGGCCCACGCAATTGAATCTCGTCGCCGATCTCCAGATTTGCGAGATACTTTCCAGTCAACATGCCGTCGGGGTAGCACTTAATCACCAACTCCAAGACTCCTCGATCCAGATTGTTGGACGTGGGAGTGTATGATCTCGAGACCGTCGTTCCATCGATGTTGGCTTTGATTGCTACATGCTGGCCGATGGGGAGTCCAATTACATCCTGTGGGGTTGGAAGCTGCAAGACAAACTTATAGACGTTGGGTGCCAGTGCCTCTTTTCGAATCAGGGGAAGACTCTTGTATTCCTTGGGATCGAGAAACCCTTTGGCGAGGTGGGGGTTGCTGCGAACGACCTTGCGACGCTTCACATACGGCGGATACTTCGTAAAGCCCGACTGGATCTGGGTCATCTGAGACAGCTTGGAGGCGACGACAGAGCCGACAATGGTAGCAATTCCGGTCGCAGCAGCAAACCCAGTATAGAATCCCCCGGATGTAGACACTTTATGCGGTGATTGGATCGATCGCAAAAGACTCCGAAAGTCTGAAAATCCGGGCCATGCCGCGGGTAACGTTGTATAAATGTGTCGGCCAAAGTACAGGGTTATTGCTGCACCGCCAATCGAGAGAGTCGCCAGAGCCACAGATCTGGTGGAGCCTCTCTTATGTGCAGGTTTTGGTGGCGATAGATTTGTGGGCTGAACCAGTCGAACTGATTGGGGGCGGATTCGCTCGCGTGCGTCTTTCAGTGTGCCGATCAAGTAGGTTTGAAGTATGTCGTCCGCGTCCTGTGATGTCTCTTGTCAACCTACGAAGTCGCGACTTGCTTGCATTGATGCTTACCTCGGAATGTCCCACATCCTCGTATGCTTCAGTCGCGTCGGTTCCGGCAACATCGATCAACACTTCGGCGCCCCCAGGATGATCTCTCACGTATTCGGTGACATTGTACACTAGAACGACGATCACGAGGTCAGGACAGAACTTCAAAGTATCCCAATGAGAGAAGTAGCGAGAGGCCTACATACCCTTCCCCTGAATAGTAATCCACAGGTCGCCTCTCGTTTTGTGACCAGCAACCTCCTCTGTCGTATATTGCGGCAAGTCTTGCATTGTGAGACAGCGATTCAACCTGGAGTCGGAACCTTGAGCAAGGAGATGAGCCAGGTAGTAGAGTCACACGCGTCGGGTGCTACTTTCGAGCTGCTGGGCTGGAATGAAGGCATAATGTGCGTAATTGGCTGCTTTATATTTATAGAAGAACAGCACTAGATCGCTGGTTCCGAGAGAGATATTCCCTCGAATCGGTCAGAGGCCCACTTTCCTTGTCATCATACGACCATAGCCAATCCTAGCGAAGGAATTCTAACGTTCTTCCTCCCTCGGGATGAACGACAGTCACTGTGAGCGAATCGGATGCTCTCAATTGATTAGGAAGCACCAGAGCCGCGGGAGACAATACAAGCCGCGGGGTTGTTGCTTGTCTCCACATGCGTATATGAGACTTCATTAAGAGTGGAATATTAATACTGACATTTGCCCATTTATAAAGACAAGCAGCAGAGACCATTCTCCTTATTGTAATTGACGTACGATCTTTCGAGCACAGGGCCGTTTCATACGCTATGTCCAGCCAGCAATTTTATCTCCTGGGCGAAGCGGCCACGTCCGCCAAGCACATCCCCATCGACACATCCGCCAATCTTGATCAATTGAAGCACTTGGTAGCTGCTCATTTTGCCATTGTTGAGCCAAGCGGTCAGTCACTTGATCTAATTTTTCGATGATGAACGATTCAGACTGACATACAAAAGAGATTGGCTTCCAAACCGAGGAGGATTGCCTCGCTGATGTCGCCGATGTCCTCGCCGCGTCCGGACCGGTAGCAATCTCCATCAACGGCCATGCTGTACGAGAACCAGATGGTCCCAAAGGTCTTCCCTATGTGGGGAACTACTTCGAAGTCTTCCCCGACCATCTCGGGAACCATCAGCGGCTGTTCAACCAATACGGACGAATGTTCAAGACGACAAATCTTGGTCGGACAACATACCACACAAATGATCCGCAGATATCAGCAATAGTCTTTGCCGAGTCAGACTTCTTTTCCAAGAAGATCAATGAAGCCCACCCATTATACGCCTTGAAAACGCCTTCTGCTGGTATATTTCTTGGGGATACCGACAGCCCTGAATGGAAAGTGGCTCATAAGTTCTTACCACCGGCTCTTGGTCCAAAGGCTGTGCGACATTACGCTCCGACGATGCAACATACCGTGGAGGACTCGTTTAAAGTTTTTGACGCCCTTGATGAGCAAGAGTCTTCCTTCAATGTTTATCAGTATATGTTGAAGCTCGGCTCGCAGGCGGTGGGCAAGCTCACCCTTGGCCTGGACTTTGAACATTTCACATCGCCAGACGCTCCCGTGCATGACATGGTTCATATGATTGCTGAGATGTTGTCTCTCAACAAGAAGGTCACGTCGAGAGGCGACTGGTATGGCAGGCTTCCGTTTGGAGATCCACAGCGATTGAGGAACTTGAAGGCGAAGATTGAGGCGATGGTGGGAGAGTCCATACAGAGGGCCGAACGCGGGGGGGTTGCCGACTTGCCCTTGCAGGAAGCGGCGCTGCAGGCCTCTAACATGGTTGGTAAGTGATGATTCTCTCTATCTGCGACCTTGTATCGGTACGGCCACAGCTCATGCGTGACTTTATCAGACTATGCCATCCGTGCCACCGATAACAAGGGCGATAAACTGCCCAAAACGAGCCTGGTTTGGGCTTTGGTCGTTGCAACAGCGGCTGGATTCACGACAACGAGTTCTCTCCTCTCCTGGCTGATATATGGCCTTGTCACCTATCCAGGCATGGAAGACAGACTGCTCCGAGAATTGATCGATAACGGTATCACAGAAGACACTGAGTTGACGGCAGATATCACCGATCGGCTGGTATTTATGGACAAGTATATCAAAGAGGTTCAGCGAGTTCACAATCCTTCCTTCCAGCCGGGCCGTACTGCGAAGGCTGATCTGATTCTTCCTGACGGTTATAAAATCCCTAAAGATGCGGTGGTCATTCCGGCACTGCACCATATTCACAACAACCCCGACCTGTGGGATAACCCCAGCCGGTTTGACCCCGACCGATGGGACACTCCTCAAGTGAAGGCAAGACATAAGGCGGCCTACATCCCGTTTGCTATGGGTCCGCGCATGTGTATCGGGTTCAACTTTGCCCTTCAGGAGGTGAAGATATTCCTGCCGAAGCTGATTTATCGCTATCACTTCAGTCGCGAGGAGGATCTAACACCAGTGGAGTATGATCCGATGTTCCAACTGATCAGACCGAACAACTTGTATGTTCGAGCCGAGCGGAGGGTAAAATGGCCAGCCAAGTCTAGCAATTGAGGTGGATTCGATATGATCAGGCCAAAAGAGCTACCTGTTGGCACCGCTGTGATCTATAGAAATGTCGTGCATTTTATAGAACTATATTGTATATGTATCACTTGAGTACATCAAAATGTGAACAATTTCAAGTGCATAACATGCCCTTCGTGGCCCAAGAACTTGGACTATGTCACGGGAGCACGTGAGCTCTATCTGCTTGACCTCTTAGCAGTAAACCAAGACCATTTAGTAATAGCGTGCAGTGCATTATGGCCAGGTTGCTTATTTTACGTGGTCTATCTGGGTGGACAAGTCTATTTCGAGAACGATTCTAGGAAGCTGAATGGTTACAGCTGTCAATGCGTTGTTTCAGCCGAGTGCTGATTCTGGTTGCCCGACGGCACTGGAATGCCGATGGACGACATGCCGGCCTGCCGAGGGATTTTCTTCCGCGGGAGTGCAGTTTGTCTGTTTGTCCTTGCTTTCACACATACTTAGTCAGATGAAATCGAAATCTATTACGCATTGATTGCTTGCTACCGCGGGTGTGGGCCTTGGTCTATCAGTTATTTCCTCAAGAGTTACCGACTCTTCGTGCTAATCATCCTCGCATCATTTTTCATCCGATGTTTCCCCTTGAGTCCGAGAATCGCCTTGACTCTTCAACCATCTGAGCCGCTCCAGCATTTTGTCCTTGTGTTGTGCATCTGCTGGCCAGATCTCATTACCGCTGTGGGGCGCATAATACGTTAAGCCTTTTCCAGCGATCGCACTGTCGATCTGGCGCAATCAAGGTTTGCCAACACATTTAGTATGCAACTAGACGGAGTTGCTGCAGTTTCGACCACTGCAATTGGAGTTATTGCAATCTTAGCACCACAAATGGCCAACATGCCGAGTTAATACAAACATGATTGGTGCACATAATCCACCAAGATATACAGCAATAGACTGTCTTTTCCAGTGACGTAGGGCACAGCCTCCGCCGGGATTGAAGGGTACAACTACGATGATCCCCGGAAATCGGAGCCCAAACAAACTACTAGCACTTTTCACGCCTCACGGAGCCGAAGTGACGGGCCCAAAGAGGGAAGTAATGAAAGCAAGGCGTTGAGCAATGGAGATCCCAGGCCTCCTTACACTACTGGCATTAGTCCTTCCCATATGTCTGTATTATGGAGGTCTTTTCCGGTCTCGTCCGGCAGGGCTGCCACTTCCACCCGGTCCGAGTTTTCTCTCCGGACTATCAGCCCTCATCCAGCAACAAAACATTGCGACGACCTTCCACGAATGGAGCCAGAAGTACGGCCCAGTGGTGCATATGAAGATTGGGTCTCGGTCCTTCATCATCTT
Source organism: Aspergillus homomorphus CBS 101889 (assembly GCF_003184865.1). Classification (NCBI taxonomy): domain Eukaryota; kingdom Fungi; phylum Ascomycota; class Eurotiomycetes; order Eurotiales; family Aspergillaceae; genus Aspergillus; species Aspergillus homomorphus. The sequence continues at coordinate 72,582 of NW_020291900.1, forward strand.
AGGCACTCGTCAAGTGGCGCAAGAATTGCTTGAAAAACGAGCCGGAATCTACAGCTCTCGGTCTCCATCTGTATGGATCGACAAATATCTGCACAAAGGACTCGCGGCCGCGTTCATGCCGTATGGACACAAATGGCGGCTCAACCGACGGTTGCACATGTCCCTGCTCAACAACCAATGCACCAACGCCTACCAGCATCTCCAGGAGATCCAAAGTAAACAGCTCATGTACTCGTTCCTCTCATCGGGGGACGAGAACCGTACGGAGGATTCCACCACCAAGAGCTTTTCCGACCTCTTCTACCAATACACCGCCAACGTCATGTTCACACTCGTATATGGCAAGGGCCAGGGGCGGTCCGACAGCGATCACACTCGGCTCGAACAGATCAACGAGATGGCCGTCTTCATCCTCCAAAGCGCGTCCTTCTGGACGAACCTGATCGACCTGTTCCCACTCCTCGACCGCCTCATCCCGCGCCGTTTCCTCAAATGGCGCAGGAAAGCGAGCTCGCTGCACGAGCAAACCAAAGCCGTGTATCAGGAGTGTACGAACAGCGCCCTCGGCGCCTCCTGCTGGAACTGGAGCCACGAGATCACCTCCAAGAGCGACATCATGGCCTCGCTGCCATGGGAACACATCTGCTACTCGCTCGGCGAGCTGTACGTCGCGGGGATTCACACAACCAAAATGGTGCTGGAGAACTTCATCCTCGCCAGCCTCCTACATCCAGAGATGGTCAAGGAGGCGCAGCGTGAACTCGATTTTTTCATCGGGGCATCGCGACTGCCCACCTTCGCCGACATGCCGTCTCTCCCGTATGTGGATGCGACCATCTCCGAACTCTTGCGATGGCGCGCCATTTCGCCAATTGGAGTGCCGCATGCCGTGATCCAGAATGATGAGTTCATGGGGTACTCGATCCCAGAGGGGGCGACGGTGATTGCGAACCAGTGGGGGTTCAATATGGATGAGGAGATGTTTGAGGAACCGCATATATTCAGACCGCAGCGGTATGTGAACGATCCAGGCTTGCCTGTTTCGGCATTTGGGTTCGGGAGGAGGTTATGTCCGGGCTTTGGACTGGCGCGGGCATCGCTGTTTATAGTCGTGGCGAGGTTGCTCTGGAGCTTTGATATCGTTTATGATGGAGCTGAAGGTGAACCGCCTCTGACGAGAGACTCCGATCCGGCTTCTGTTAAGGCAAAGTTCTCCGTGCGAAGCAGTGAAAGGAGGGGAGTTATCGAAAAGGAGTGGCAGGCGGCAAAAAAAAATGAGAGGGTGGTTCTAGAGGAGGTGAGAGCGAGAAGGGTTGGGGGTCCTCGGTAATTGTGGAGGACTTTGAGGGAATTAGCCCTGTCTTTTGCCTCTGGACGGTGAGTAATAATAAAACAGATATCTTCCGCGGGATGAGACAGTGGATCAGTCCTCGTCATCCCGCGGCTGCCCGGAACTCGGCATCCCGTGTCTCAATATCGGGATTATACCTCATGGGATTACCAGGGAGTTGATATATGGGCAGGTTTTATATATAGGCTGCTTTGGGTACCAGTCATCCTGCTTCTCAGTCGGTGCAGCACAGTATCAAGTACCTAACTTCTTTCGCACACACAATGCATTCAACTTGGACACCACCACAGGACTACCACAATCGCCCTGTGGCGGTTCTAGGAGCTGGCGTCCTCGGAAGACGAATTGGTCAGTACTCAGATTATCGGTCTGCTTCGCATGCATGATAACCTCATATCAAACAGGTTGTATCTGGGCGTCTGCTGGTTACGATGTCCACCTGCGCGATCCGAGCCCCGAGCAGCTCTCCTCCGGCCTTGCCTACATCAACGACCAGGTGTCAGCCTATGCCATCAAGACAGATCGTTCCCCGGGCAAGACTTTCACTTTCACCAGCCTTGAAGACGCCGTAGCGACAGCCTGGCTTGTCATCGAGGCTGTTCCGGAGAAACTGCCCCTCAAGATCGCGACCTTCGCCGAGTTATCCGCCCAAGCCCCAGCGGACAGCATTCTCGCTTCCAATTCTTCTTCCTACAAGACGTCGGAAATGCTGGACAAGGTCCCGGACTCTGTAAAGCCTCGCATCTTGAACATGCACTACTACATGCCACCGCAATGCATGATCGTGGAGTTGATGACGGACGGCTTCACCACCGAGGCGATCTTCCCGTTCATGGTGGACAGATGCCGCGAGGGCGCTACTTCGCCTTATGTAGCACGAAAACAATCGACGGGCTTCATTTTCAACCGCCTCTGGGCTGCCGTGAAGCGCGAGGTGCTGACCATCTTGTCGGAAGGAGTCTCTGTTCCTGAGGAAATCGATGCGATGTGGGAGGAGATGTTCATTCAAGGCCGAACTGTGCCGTGCAAGATGATGGATAGTATGTCTCACACACTTCTCTTACTTGCTCCCTTTTTTGTGTACTTGTCTCGCCTTTATTTAAAAGTTAAAGCTTCGTCCTCTTCCCAACGATGCTAACCAGACTCAACTAAATAGAGGTTGGTCTGGACACCGTCGCCTTCATCGAACAACACTACATCCACGAACGGGGCCTTTCATCTGAGAAGACCGTCGACTACCTCACGAAGCACTACCTCGAAAAGGGTAAATTAGGCACAAAATGCGCGCAGGGAGGCCTCTACCCGCCGCCGAGCGCAGCCACTAACAACGAACGCCGCCTCCTTGTCCTCGACGTCGGGCTCGCATCCCCAACGGCAGCCACCTCGATCTCCACCCCCGTGGGCCAGATTCTCTCGCTCACTCCCGGCGAGAATCAGCCCACCGTCCTGCTGTCAGACCAGCTCCTGCCCGACGGCATCACCGTCGACCCCGTCACGAACCGCATGTTCTGGACGTGCATGGGTGTGCCTGGCAAGCCTGACGGTGCAGTGTATTCCTCCGCGCTAGACGGCAGCGACATCCAGACCCTCATCAAGCCGGGCGCGATCAACACGCCCAAGCAGATGACCATTGACGCGGACGGGCGCAAACTCTACTTCTGCGACCGCGAGGGTTGCGCCGTCTATCGCTGTCACCTCGATGGGTCGGGCCTGGAAGCAGTGGTATCGCGACAGCAAGGCAACGAAGACGGTCCGGCCGATGTGCGGGATTGGTGTGTCGGTGTCACTGTCTCGTCTCGATTCAACAGGTTCTACTGGACGCAGAAGGGCGCGCCTAAGAGTGGGAAGGGGCGGATCTTCTCTGCTGCTATCGATGCGCCGCCTGGTGCTGTGCAGGCCGATGACGACCAGAATTTGTGTATCCTGAGTGGGCTGCCTGAGCCAATCGATCTGGAGATCGATGAGGAGAGAGGGGAACTGTACTGGACTGATCGCGGAGAGCTACCTCTGGGAAATGCACTGTATCGGGTCAAGCTGGATGGGGAGGGTCGGCCGATGGGACAGCCGGAGATCCTGGTCCGTGGGTTGCACGAAGCGATTGGCGTCAGTATCGATAGGGAGTCGGGCGATATCTATCTGACGGACCTGGGTGGTAGTGTCTATCGCTGTGATCGGGATGGGAAGCAGAAGGAGACTGTGTATCGGGAGGATGGGCGAGCGTTCACGGGCATCGTCTGTTTTTGAAGGTCACAGGCTTGGGATGTATGATCATAGACTAGAGGTTTTGCTTCATTCTGACTATCTATTCAAACAAACTGCATAGAGCATGAGTGTATTTGTTTCACCTGGCACAAGTAGCAGCAATGGTACTGAGTTCCACCACTAATGCTAGTTTCACTTTCTAGAAGTCCAGCGTTCTTCCAAGCGTCGAGCTCTCTCGTGCCAATTCAATGATGCGAATCGTGTTGCGCGCTTCCTCGCCCGAGGCAGCAGGCCTGCATGCGCCAGCAAGGGCATCAGCCAGAGTCTGATAGAATGCCACATATGTCGGGGGTTTGTCGGTCGGAAATGCTGATTTAGAAGGCCGTCCGTCCTTGACTGTCACGAGAGTTCCTGTTTGAGGGATGGATGAGTAAACTACATGGATTCTCAAGACTTGGGTTGAAACACATACCAAATCGCTCCGATGGCTCCTCCGCAAATCCACTGTCCCCAGGTCGCATACCTGCCAACAGTTGTTCTTCTTGGATGTCCACATGAAACTAGATTCAGAACACATCTCTGTCAGCATCGAGCAACAATCGTCCGTCGAGCTTCGCATTTACCTTCTTGTAACTGCCCTTGTCGCCACGGACCCAGAACCGCAATTGGTCCTCCTCTGCACTCACAACTGTGGATTTCGCGGTAACCAGAAGACCCGGGTAATGCAGCAGGACCGTGAATGCATCCTCCAACCCGGCCGGGGTGTGCTCGCGCTGGCTACCCACGACTCCAGTCACTCGCGCAGGAAGCCCGAAGAGCTGCACCGCTTGGTCCAGCAGGTGTATTCCCAGATCGTAGATCGCACCGTGGCCAGCCATCACCTGGTTCTTCCAGCTTCCATTCGTGGGCTGCTCGGGGCGATAGCGGTCGTAGTGGGTTTCGAACTCGACAATTCGGCCCAGGGTGCCGCTTTCAATGAGGTTGGAGACGGTGGCAAAGTCGGCGTCCCAGCGTCGATCTGGAGAGGACTGAATCAATTTCGACTCATATTCCATTTTGGAAAGATCAAAGCTGAACACTTACTTTGGAACACAGCCAGGACTCGCTCCTGGTTCTTGGCAAGCGTCACCAGTTCCTCCGCCTCCGCCGATGTGGGTGTGAATGGCTTCTCGCAGACAACTGTTTCACCCTTAGCAAGACAGAGACGACCGACACAGGGATATATACCTACCATGCTTTCCAGCATCTAGAGCTAGTTTTGTGAGGTGGAAATGTGTATTCGGGGGAGTTGTGATAACGATCACGTCGATCGTTGAGTCTTGCACCATGTCTTCAGCCGATTGGTATGATACAACCCCTGGAAAGTCTACTGTCACATCATTGCCGGGACTGGGATTGCGCTGAACAACAGCATGGAGCCTGAAGTTGGACGAGCGTTGGATGAAGGGAATGTGGAAGATCTTGGCACTGAAGCCGTAGCCGACAATACCTACTTTCCACACAGTAGAAGAACTCATTATGTTGGATGCAAGAGGTTGAATATGATTGAAGGGAAGAAATGCCCGTGGTGGATTCCGAGTGTGTGCTCCTACTTTATAAGCAAGAGAAGAGAGGGAATGCACGGTGTTTTTACTTCTGTGGTTGGATGGATTATCTGATTGTTCATCAGCAGGGAAGGTCGAGCCGCTGGGAAAGTTCGGCACAATCCGACACTTGCTTGTTTGCCACTCCACGACTACAACTTAGTATCACACCAAACTCAGTGCATCACTTCCCGGCACAACATATCGCTCCCAGTCATTCAAGTCAGAGAAGCGACCAGTCTTGCCGTCTTGCGCATTATGCAGGTGAAAGTCCCGCCGCTGCCAGACCCCCTCGATGACTGCACGCGTCCGGGAAACACTGGAGACACTGGTCTTGGCCATTTCCGACAATAACTGCAGGACAAGTCTTCTCCCATGGGTTTCTATGCCGGTGTTGGGATCGCGAAGCACCGCATCATCGAGTGGATCCAGCTCTACAGCAGCCACGAAGAGCGGCCACATGGCGTGGCTGACACTGCCCTTCGCGACGAGACTCCACAGCGCTTCGAGAATCCTCTCGACCGTGGCTTTAATTGCGGGCTCGGACGGTCTTGCACCGTGCAAGGCGCACTGTATATACACCAAGCAACTAAGTCTTTTAAGCTCTGCTACCGTGCACAGAGTCTCATCTCCTCGACCACCCGCAGGTTGCTGGACCAATGCCTCAAGCCGACGTTGTAGATTCGAGGCCCGGGCGCGAAAGGTCAACTCATCCGACGCCGATACCATATCTCGTCGACTACGACTCAGGTCCATGATCGCAAATAGAATGGACACCAAGCCCGGACTACAGCCCATCCAGTCATTGATCGTCGCATCGTCCGCACGCCAGTAGCTCGGTCCGAATAAGTCCGCCTTCGCGCAGGCCGTCCGGCCCATCACGTCCTGAAAAGCGAAGAACAGCTCAACAAACTCCGATACCGGATCAGAGTCTCTGTGGTCCAACAGCGTGTCGGACAACTGGTGCTGGCGCCGGAGTCGAATGATGTCCTTTGCGCCTTGGAGGTGCACGATCCATCGTCGGTCGCAATGATCGACGATTTCGTACAGACAGAGAAGCATGATAAGAACCAGAACTTCGGGGTCCGGAGACACAAGAAAGGCTCGGTCGCTCGAGATGCGGCGTCGGAACTCAGCGACCACCTGGGATTTGAGCTTTAGGGCGTGGATGGCATAGCGGACGTCTTGCTGACCCCAGTGACAAGCCGCCAAGGCCATGAGGGCCTTAATTACCACGGGGGAAGCCGTGAGACAGTACGGCAGAATCACCGATGCAAAGGGAGACTGGGAGACCGGGCTTGGCGTAGTCCGCGGACAAATCCGGTGAAGGTAGTAGTCAAACAAGAAGCTCTGTCCAAGATTACTCACCGTGGGTGAAACGGAGAGCGCTGGACTGATACTTGGTAGCCGTTCGAATGCGTGGGGAGGGCCATTCACGTTCCTGGCCGGCATGAGGATGATCTTCGACGTGGAAGGATGTTGGCTCATCATATCTTGCAAGCTTGAGCTATCTGTATTGAGGAAGCTCCAGTGGCTGATGGTCGGGATGGCCAGACTGGCCGGTCTGGTAGTATCATGGTTTCCATTCTCTGCATTCTGCTTTTTCGAGGCATCTTTTCGCCAGACCCCGGCACGACCAAACGCGAGTCCTCGAGCATGGAAGTCGGACTCCCACTTCAGAGTGAATGCGTCTCGAGTGCATTCAAGGTCCTTCTGATAACAGCGGGTGCATGTTGGCTGTTTCTCGTCGCATTTCTTTTTGCTGCGGCGACAATTGGAGCATCCGTTTTGGGACCGGGTGGCGATGCTACGCTTGCTCTGGAACGATGCCTTGGTAGATCCGGCCATCATAGGCAAACCAAGTCTTACCCAAGTTTGAGTTATCCAGATCGATGGATACCATAGTATGTGTCTCTCCTTTCCCCCAATTCATAAAATAGTGGGCTAGAGTGATGTCAGGTGGTTGAATGGAGGAAATTCCTTCCGATCCCAAGCTTGGCTGTGCATGCACAATACTTATGTAAGAATGGATATATATGTATGCATATCTCTATAAAGAATAATGACATAAGCACTAATGCAGCCAATTGAACCTGAGCGGAAGCCAGGGGCAATATCCATGATAATAATAATCCACACCAACAAGCAATAATTCAAGTCTGCTGTGCACACGCGTATTGGTACCGTGAATAGTAAGTACCTCCGCCTTTTTCCGGTACTCAATACTAATCAATTCATAGACCCCTTATCTTTTCGCGACCTTGCTGCTAATCAACATGAGCGGCTGGCCGGCTCCATGGTTCGAGGACGCGTCCTTCGCGGATACGCTGGCAAAATGTGCCTCGCCTTGCCTAGATATTGGTATCTATGCCATGGCTCACCCCGAGGAAAAAGTCTCTGCAGCATATGTAGCGGCCTTTGCTGTCTGGGCTACCAGTGCTATCAAGGCTGCATTTGCCCTTGGAGCTGAGGCTGAGTTCGAGCAGAACCGTTCGCAGGAAGCCTCAGAACCAACTCATCCAACTGGAGATGCCTCAGGCGAAAGCACGCTTAGGCAAGAGGAAGAAGAAAAGGAGGAGGAGGAGGCAGAGGAAAATAAGGAGGTAGACGTCTCACTCATTGAACCCGAGATGCAGGAAGGTATGGCAGCCACCCGACCGGTAGATGTGGAAGAATTCGCAGCCGCTTCGTCTGTCACTTCAGGATATCAAGGCACGGGGAGATGCGACGACCAGGTGTTTTCCTACCCAGGTCGGGATTCCACTTCGAATATTGATCCACACACGCAAGACTTGAGAGTATACTCGCCGGAGGATCTAAAGCTACGGATCTTGTCAAATGTCCCACTGTACACGCATCTCCGTGACCACGACATTCCAGAAACAGTGGAAGCTGCTTTACGCTGCACACCTCAACCGGAGGTCACGTCGGTCCGCATCCGGCAGGCGAGACGTATTGGCTCTAAGAAAATGGATCTATACTTCCACTCTATCTCTGACAGAGAATGCCTTCTACGTTACGCTGAGAAGTGGCTGCCGTATGCTGAGGTACAACAGTATGTATCCCCATTTGTATATGTATGCTCCCAACCACATAACCCCGGAGAAGATTTGTGTGCGTGATAGACGATGAGGCTTGAAGTGGTCTCCTCCGAGACCTAAGTCTTCAAAATACCAGTTGGGATTAGGGGCTCATGCGCCTAAGACCTTCCTGGTCATTTGCGAGTCCTACTTCGACCGGACCATCCTAACCTAATTTTATCTTGGTCAACGTGCCCTGTCCCTCTTGACAAGTGATCCGCTTTACAGGGCTTCACTTCAGGCTCCGCCTTCCATATACATACAATGTCACAAACAGCATACAGCTAACAATTTTCTAGAACCCATCGTGAAGCTAAGTTTAACCTACAAGAACTACCACCGTTTGTGGAGTCGAGGAGAAATCGAGCAGGGGAGACTGCACGCCGGAACGGCCACTATGCTGGGCTGTCGACAAGATCGTCTATGAGCAAGTCGGATCGATATCACCCCTACGAATAACAGCACTGTCTCTAACGGTCTTCTGGCAACACATGGCAGCACATGATAAGTTTATGCGACAGCGGTTCGATATTGAGCCTTCGACAGAATTTCAATGGCATGCCAAACCATTCATCAAGCCATCGAGAGGTTGCCCTGAATTCTGAATCCGACTCCTCCCATATGGTTGCCAGTGGACACACCGGGGCTCATCTAGAATTAAATACCATGAATTGTACTAAACCTTGTCCTCTGCTTGTCCAAGGTCAAGTCTGGGAACAGGCTTTTCGATTTGGGGCTTTGCCGTCGTTCCGCGAGCAGACTGTGGGGGACTTCGGGTTTTGATGTTTGGCCAGAGACATTGTTACAAAGTAGTTTAAGGTCATTACTGGATAGCCATATTAGGATCTATGACGACACCCATGACGCTATTGTGGTTAGCAACTGTTCCGATTGAGACTAGTATGTAGTCTCGGGGCTTGACCAGATGTGGCTTGTGACCAGAGAATATGGTCAGGTTTAATTGAAGGGAGTTGATATCAACTATGGAAAAGTAACGGTATTGCCCCAAGTGGTCCGAGTGCACTTCAATAAGGTTGGTTTGAACATTGAATGCATTGCTATCAATGTGCAGACGAGTTTGGTAGATGACGATGGCTGAAACCGCTACCTGGTAGATTTATAGACACGATAGGAGATCTTGAGTATCCTTGGATATATGTGACCTGCCCCTGTTCAAGCGAAACACTTCGTTCTGTGAGTATTGGGAGTAAAGGTTAGACAACAGGGGACAAAGACCGCGACTATTGGATCTTCTCGCCAATTTCTGCAACGCCTAAGTTTTACAGATGAATGATCCATATGAAGCACATTCATGGTCGTGCGGCGTAACAAGGACTTCGGGATTCATTCCGGCTCCCGTATAGTTTCCGAGTCCCTCCGGTGCAGAAGCAGATCCAGAGCCGGCGAATTGATTCTGGAGGATGCCGGATAATGCAAAGAAGCCCGCTTCGAGGTCAAGAAAATTCAAGCACCTTCTTGAGCGGTAATCGACGCCAGTCTACGCACAGACAAAGGTGGTAATGTCAAAGGCGAAGCTACGGACTGCCGGCACCAGATTATATATAAACACAAAATTAGTTTTTTTCCTCTGCCCTAACTTTCTATCATCTTAAATCGAGCCAGCACAAGACCAAGCATAAAGTGCAGCTAGTATCCATGCATAAGACTCAACGCAACCATGAAGAGAAGGCAATATTTCGGATTCAACAACCCGTTGTATGCTCTGGCCCCAAGATTTGATTTCGGACCTGAAGGCTTGATCATGGGTAATCTTGTGAAAGATCCTAAAGCACCACACTTGGCGTTAACCACAGTTACCCCAGCTGAGCTAGATAAGAAGTATCCACCAATTCGGGCAATTGCACGCCGTCGCCTCCAGACGTGTGACAGTCCGCAATTGCGAATAGAGTTGGAACGTTCTCTGGCGAGGTTCTCAAGTCAATGGTCTTGCGGGCATCGTAAGCTTGATATACCAGATATATAGTCACCCGAGTTCAGATCTTCTCCAGACAAGGAAGAAATTCAGTCCCGTATCCAGGATCCCGCTGTTCAAGATGTTTTGAGACAGCAGGAGTTCTGCGGTTTTGGCCTTCGGAGGTTGTACATGGTTGTTGGCATGCAGATCGCGACTCAGTACTCCGTCTCAAGCCATTTCGGTCGTGGTGAAGATGGTCAGATAGGCCAGGATCACTCTTTTTTATTTGAACAATCTGAGCCCAGGATTCTCAGCTACCGCCTGGTTGAGATTCAGATCAATCAAGCGGGAGACATTGATCTCTCTGATTATTCTCCTGACTCTTCGTGTTCGTGTGCCGCTATTTATCTGGGTGATGAATTGCTTAAGATTATGCTAGAGCGGGCAATGAAGTCAGCGGGAAGTCTGAAGCTTAATGAGCATGAGCAAAACCCTCCCAACATGCAATAAGTGGCATGAGGTCGTCAGCCTTGACAGGACCAAGCATGGGCTTGAGGGAGGGCTTCGAAGTAACCGCCTAGATCTAGGGTAATTTTCTTCAAATATCACTACACTTATAGCCTTTAAATTTACAATATCAGACCAAGTTCGAAGATGAGCAATGCATACTGACGAGGCCCTGCGGCTTCGATCGATTTAATTACTCGCAAGAGTCCTGCAGGCATGGTCGGGGACTTGTGTGCGAGTTGATGTTCGGTATGCTACTCCTCGTCACAATGCTAGAGCTACTACCGACGCTGAGTCTCATGTGGCTATCGAAATGGACTGCTTCGGGTTTCGACCCGATGTCTGAAGTAAGGTTCCAGCTTATCCTGCTTGGTAATTTAATTAAACAAAGACGAATGTGAAATTATACCTCTGCTGGCATACTTAGCCCCCATGGTCTTCTGGGATGCTCGAGACCCATGAGCTTTATATGCCGGATATGCAGATAGGCAAGCTGACATTGTTGCCAATCAAGGAGGAAGTTCAATCTCCCGAGTTGTGTTCAGGATCCCGCTATACAGGAGTTTCTGAAGCAAGATTCCTGTGCTTTCGACAGTCACAAGTTGTACATGATTGTCGGCATTATGATTGCGAAACGTCACTCTGTCCCACCTCAAACAAGCCAAAAATTACTTCCCATTCAAGCAATCTGAGCCGAGGATTCTTGCACCGTCTGAATGGCCTTGCATCAACGGAGCAGGAGGGATTGAGCTCAGTGCACATGACCCTTACCCTTCGTGCGCCTTCCCCAAAGAAGGCGGAGTATTTCCCAACTAGAGAAAGGGCTGAAGAGGCAAGGCGATCCAAGCTCCTCAAGCACGAGCAAGGCCCTTCGAGCCCTTCGCAGAAGCCTTCCAACAAGCAATGAGGGGAAAGGGGTAAGCCTCCAACAAGCCAAAGAATGGAGTCCAGGTCAGCGCTCAGACTTCCAGTCCGGGCTGAACCTCCCAGAACTAGGGTAGTTTGGTTGCCAATATTACTACATCTATAGCCTTCGATTCACTATATCAGACTAAATGCGAAAGGAGATAGGCATACAAAGGATATTCTTATAACTAACTAGTAGTACTCCATTAAGTATTCTTCAAGGTCATTACCTCTTTAAATGAAAGTTATTCTTGCGGTACCCTTCCAAGCACCTCCAGTCCAGTCTCTTCTCAAGCCATCGTATCTTGTTCCAGACCGTAGTATAGCAAAAACCTGCATGTGGAGAGGTCTGTCCTTCTATTCCAGCGCCCTTTCTTCTGATCTGATTGAACACTCAAGCTCCGGGATAAATCAACCAGATTACCCAATATTGCTGAGATATTGAACTGATTTCAGTGGGATTCAGGGAGGATGGACGGATGAACCCCTCCCTCGTCTAATTGATACCTTTGCATGATGGTCTAATAGGGCCAGATAACAAGACCTTTCGATAAACCTTCCCCAGTAGTGCCTGAATGCCTGGATTTCTGGATGTCTTATTGCCTTGATGCCTGGGTGCCTGGATATCTGGGATCAGGTTTTCCGTCCGGTCGGAGAACTTCCCGAAGGCAGATGGATAAAGAAAAAGCCTTGAAACAAGGGAGCTAAAGCAAATTTGTACTAGTGAGGGTATTGTAAGCCTTGATATTCTTCAATATGATCGGGCCGGACTTGCAAGTTGCGAGTTTTGCGGCACTTTGCTGGAAAGCGGCAATTCCACGAAGCGGGGAGAAGTGGATACCTGAGGCATTTTAAGTTCCATCGTCTTCTTTCGACAACAACAACAACAACAACCACTACCACCACTACTACTACCACCACCACCATCACGGCCATAACAATGACAACAGCGTCATCAACAACAACAGCTATGTTGATGACAATAACAGTGACAATGACAATGCTTGCAGTCAGTCTCTCTTCCCCCGCATCTGCCCTACACCCCACCTCTCCAGACATGGCCTGACCGATCATCATCCTACAAGGTGGACCACTCCAATACCTCCAATGCTACGTCATTTAATCTTCTCCCGTCTCGGTAGATCTTCGGCAAAAAGTTAAGCTGCGGCCCGAACTTGGAGAGGGATTGGAAACGAGGCCGGGTCGTGACAGACAATGTGAAATGTGGAGTGTGGAGTGTGGAGCGCATTGGAGTCAACGACTCGGCACGAGGTCCATCCCCGGCTTTGAGGCACAACACAGACCATAGACAGTCCGTGCGGACTGTGCAGACTGTGCAGACAGCACTGTACAACCCTGGCGACTGACAGATGATGCAGGTTGGACAAGTTCGACCTCCACAGTTTTTCTCCGCACTCTCAATCTCGGGTCATCGCCTAGTCTCGTGCAACGGTTGTAGAAGAGGTATATAAGATGGGCCAAAGTCCCCCTCAACCCATTGCAATTCGATCCATCCCACTCCAAACCTCAACAATAACGCCTGATCTGGATTCAAGGGCCATATCCCCCGTTCCCCGCGATGAAGGTCCCTACCGTCTACGCCTTACTCCTGTCGGGAGCACTGCTGATTCCGGCGGTGGATGCCAGCACTTGCGAGGTTCCCCCCATCGATCATCCTGGCAAGCCCTTCAGCTACGTACAACCCCTCAACACCACCATCCTGACCCCCTATGGCTCGTCGCCCGCGGTATACCCTTCGCGTAAGTGCTCCCCAGCCCCATGAATTTCCACGTCAGCGTTGACTGAACTTCTCTCCACATTCAGCCAATATCACCGGTATCGGCGGCTGGGACAAGGCTCTAGCCAAGGCTAAGAGCTGGGTCTCCCAACTCACTCTGGAAGAAAAGACTTGGATGGCCACCGGCCAACCAGGCCCCTGCGTTGGCAACGTGCTGCCGATCCCACGTCTCAACTTCACCGGCCTCTGCCTCCAGAACGGCCCGCAGTGCCTACAACAAGGCGACTACTCCAGTGTCTTCGTCAGCGGCGTCTCCGCAGCGGCCAGCTGGGACCGGGAGCTGCTCTACACACGGGGCTACGCGATCGCACAGGAGCACAAAGCCAAGGGCACTCACGTGGTACTGGGCCCGATCGGCGGGCCGCTTGGCCGCAGCGCCTACAACGGCCGCACCTGGGAAGGCTTCGCCGCCGACCCGTACCTGACCGGAGTGTGTATGGAGGAGACAATTTTGGGCATTCAAGACGCTGGGGTGCAGGCGAACGCCAAGCACTGGATCGCGTACGAGCAGGAGACTCAGCGGAACCCCACGTACGCGCCGGACGCCAACGCCACCACCTACATCCAGGACTCGGTCTCGTCCAACTTGGACGACCGCACTATGCACGAGATTTATATGTGGCCGTTCGCCAACGCACTGCGCGCCCGAGTCGCCAGCGTCATGTGCTCCTACAACCGCATCAACGGGTCGCACGCCTGCCAGAATTCGTACGCGCTGAACCATCTGCTCAAAACCGAGCTGGGCTTCCAGGGCTACGTCATGTCCGACTGGGGCGCCACCCACAGTGGCGTCGCCTCCATTGAGAGCGGCATGGACATGACCATGCCCGGTGGCTTCACCGTCTACGGCGAGCTGTGGACCGAGGGCTCGTACTTCGGCCAGAACCTCACCGATGCAGTGCGCAACGGCTCCGTCGCGACGACTCGCTTGGATGACATGATCGTGCGCATCATGACGCCCTACTTCTGGCTGGGCCAGGACCAGGCGTACCCAAGCGTCGACGCCTCGGTCGGTTCCCTCAACGTCGATTCGCCCCCGGACACCTGGCTGTACGACTGGCAGTTCACAGGCGAGAGCAACCGGGACGTGCGTGGTAACCACAGCCAGCTGATTCGTGCGCACGGAGCGGCGTCGACAGTGCTGCTGAAGAATGAGCGCAATGCCTTGCCGCTGCGTAAGCCGCGCAACATCGTCATTGTCGGCAACGACGCCGGCCCTGTCACCCAGGGTGCCTCCAACCAGAAGAACTACGAGTACGGAACGCTGGCCAATGCGGGAGGGTCAGGCACCTGCCGGTTCAGCTTTCTGTCGACCCCACTAGACGCCATCACCGCGCGGGCCCGCCAGGACGGCGCGCTCGTGCAGACGTGGCTGAACAACACGCTCATCGCGAGCTCGGGCCTCGCATCGCTGTGGAACCCACAGCAGCCGGATGTGTGTCTCGTTTTTCTGAAGAGCTGGGCGGAAGAGAACGAGGACCGCACCTCGCTGGAGCTGGACTGGGACAGCAACGCAGTGGTGGAGGCCGTGGCCAAGGACTGCAACAACACGGTGGTGGTGACACACTCGGCGGGCATCAACGTGTTGCCATTCGCCGACCACCCCAACGTGACCGCCATCTTGGCCGCGCACTACCCCGGCGAAGAGTCGGGCAACTCGCTAGTGGACCTGCTGTACGGCGATGTCAACCCGTCGGCCAAGCTGCCGTACGTGATCGCTTACAATGCCTCGGACTACAACGGGCCCGTCACCTCCGCCGTGCAGACGAACGGCACCTACGACTGGCAGAGCTGGTTCGACGAGGAGCTGGAGGTTGGATATCGCTACTTCGACGCGCACAACATCCCCGTGCGCTACGAGTTCGGATTCGGCCTCAGCTACACCACCTTCGACCTGAGCGCGCTGCACGCCGCCTCCCCGGCCGCCGGCAATCTGACGGCCTTGCCCAATCCGCAGCCCGTCCAGCCCGGTGGTAACCCTGCGCTCTGGGAGACGGTGTATACCCTGACGGCTAAGGTGAGCAACACCGGCGGCGTAGACGGCTATGCCATCCCCCAGCTGTACGTGGGTTTCCCCGACTCGGCGCCCGCGGGGACGCCCCCGAGTCAGCTGCGTGGGTTCGACAAGATCTGGGTGCCGGCCGGTCAGACCAAGACAGTCAAGTTCGACCTCGCGCGGCGCGATGTCAGCTACTGGGATGTCGTGGCGCAGGATTGGCGCATCCCCGCCGGTCGGTTCACCTTCAAGGCCGGGTTCAGTAGCCGGGACTTCCACGCCAACGCGACTGCTACGCTAATCAAGGCGTAGCTTCACCAATGTATATAGTAGAATGATGAATTGAGGAGCCGTAGACCGTCATGAGACATGAACCGACTTGAATGTACAGACAGTGTATGTATCATTTTATGCAAATCAAAGATCCGATCAAATTGTCTATCATCTATACGCTCCTCGGCCATTCAAGGTCGCTGCTCAACTTTCTCCGATCACTTCCGCGTCGCAAACCGGCTCTTGCGCCTGATTCTCTTCCCGTACTTGAAGAAGATATACCTACAGCCTGTCAGTGACTCTCCACACCACACCAGCACAGCACTCACGGAAACGGCGCCATAATCAGACTGAGAAACGCCAGCAACGACGTAGCCCACTGATTGCCAAGGGCTTGATACACTACCTCGCCATCAGCCTTTGCAACCACCCATACAGCCCTCATCTTCCGCAGGCTTACTCGGAAACCCGAACAATGGGAACGCCGCGGCGAAGGTACTGCGCGTGAAGCTGTTGGCGCCCAGCGCACTGGCCGCATACACGGGATACGCGTCGACCAGGAAGGTGAAGACACCAGCATAGACCAGGATCATTCTGTCACGTCAGCCGGGGATCTTTCACCTCTGCAGACCGATCTGGAGACACAAAACGAGAATACGCACCCCGTCCCGAAAAGCGCGCTGCCGATAATCGGCACCGACCAATGCACCGAGGGGATACTGGCCGCCGTCAGCTCTCTGCCGTATATCCTTTCTCTCTCTCTCGCATTGTAAAAGGCACTACTCACGCCGTCCATGCGAACCAGAATAGTCCGACCGTGAGAAGCGGCGCCCCGATCACGGCCGGAGGCAAGCGGCGCTCGGGGTCCGTGGCGTCGATGCTCGACGGGATCATTCGGACGTATAGTCTGCGACACCTTGGTCCTGCAATCAGCAGCAATCAAGGTGTTTGGGATTGGGACTTACCACGGATCGGCGACCACGGCGGCGATCATCCCCGCCGTGATGCCTGCGAACGCCAGCCCGGACTGCCACAGGCCCCAATCGTACACGGTCCCGAAGATGATCTTGAACGAGCCGAAGAAGAGGTACTGGATGCCCAGGACTATGGCGGATAGGAGGCAGAGGTTCAGGCACATCGGTTCGAGGACGAGGAGCATGAAGGGCCGGTACAGCGAGCGGAGCACGGTCTAGATGGTTTAGCTGAGCGAGCACATGCATCACAAATAAAAAGGGGGAGGAAAAGACGTGCCATGAGAATCGACCGGTCTAACCGCTCAATCGGCACCTTCCATCGCTCATCCCCCGTTTCCTTGCGCAGGCGACGAGCCTTGCGCCGGAGCAGCACCGGGTGGTACGTCTCCGGGACGAAGCAGAGCACAAGGAGACATTGCACGGAGGACCAGATGAGGAGGCAGTAGAAGGACCAGCGCCTGCGGGTCGTCAGCTCTGTCTCAGCTGCGGTATCTTCTTGCTTACCATGACGCGAACGAGTTGATCAGCCCTCCAAGCATGGGTCCGAAGCTCGATCCGGTGCTAAGGTACCGCGTCAGCACACGTCACAGCCACAGCACACACAGAGAAGGAGGCGATAAGTCAGCACGAACAAAGGCGACGCCGTGTAGACGAGCATCGGGAAATGCAGCCGGTCCTTGGTATACATATCGCCGACCGTTGCGCCGGCGACGGAGGTGAACGCCGCGCCGGCCAGCCCGGTCAGCAGGCGTGCGACGAGCATGGTCCCGACATTGTGGGCGACGGCGCAGGGGACCAGGAAGATGACGAAAAGCGGCAGCGAGATGCGGAAGATCGGACGTCGTCCGTAGAACTCGGACAGCGGGGAGAGCAGCAGCGGGCCCCAGCCCAGGCCGCCGATGAAGAGGCTGAGGCCGAGGGTGGCGACGGTGCGCGAGCAGTGGAATTCGGCCATGATCTGGCGAAAGGTGCTGACGTACAGCGAGCTGGTGACGGTGATACATAGCGTCGTCGAGCAGATCAGAAGCTCGATCACCCACTTGCGCTGTGGTGACAGGCGATGCGGATTCTCGCCGTCGTCATCCTCGGCCCAGCGCACTTCGAAGGCATCGGACGCTTCGAGATCGTCGTCTGCGCATCGGGCGGGGAGGGAGATGTCGGACGAGTGGGAGGATGTCTCCATATCGCGGACAAGAGGGTGATTCAGACGGGGTGGTGGTGAATGAAGAACAGTGTTCATCGAGGAAGTTCATCCCATCGGCGGTTGACGCTGCGGGGAAGATCCGGCTTGGGAAGGGCTGAACGCCGCTGATGGCTGGAACCGGACTTGACCTCCCCCTTCACTCTGTCTGCTTCTCCGGTCGTGTGTCATCATCGGCGAATTGTGCTCGTCGTGAGACATGACGTTTGGATATACGAGCTCGGCCTCGCAGCGGTTGGTTGGGCTTCGATGACTTGTCTGGGCTAATCATCGGCCCCTGCTGGCTGCTCCTCGCGTCCTCAGCTGTTGCAATGCATTGCGAAGCGACATATCAGCTCAGTTTTATACATTCTTGGATCCCAGACATTGAGCGAGACATTAGGAGTGTGCATCTCTATTCGTTCTCCCGATCTTGATTGTAATCCTCTCTTCACATGTCGACATCGATTCAATGGCCTGGCTCTGGGAGGCGAGACTATGAGTCTTCTGACCGTCACTGGTGAGCATTACCTCCTGTGCATTATACTAGTAGATACTAAGACATGCAGATCATTGATTGAAGAGCAATTCATCCAGTCCTCCGTGCTGCTCAGGGCAGATATGTGAACTCAGACCATTTGATGTTGAGAGACTCCACCCCGAGTTACACTGTCACACGATAGCCTGTAGGAATATCTTATTTTCCAATTGGTCACACTGCAGCTGGGCTTGGGACTGTCGCACAGATTTAAGGTCTATATCACCGGTAGCGATGGAATTGGCAGTGCAGCGCACTGCACAGTTACACAGCACTATGTCAGAGAACAATAGTTTATCGGATAATATAATTATACTACAGATAGAGAGGCACTAACAAGTTCATTTAGATAGGGAAAGTGGAGAACAGTCCAGAGACAAATCAACAGATCAATCAATATGGCAATATGCATCCGTTGCCAAATTACTGTGTTGACAGGATTGAACAGGCTACTATTTGAAGCACACCACTCCAAATCTTATTCGCAGTTTTGAGTCCCGATTTGAGTCTGGCTACGGACACTCGCTCTCAGCATCCTGATGTCTTCCATTCGTACTAGCATCCGCAATACATCAGCAGCATCTCAATCCATATTCTTATCGCCTCAGACATCCCTCCCAGAATCCCGAATAGCACGCTTCCCTCATCAACGCTACCTATCCCACCCTTTCCACATCCCAGCCCCAATGAATACTTATACCGACATCCCAGCAGCCCGCCGAATGGCATCCGCGACCTCCCCAGGCACCGAGAGAAACGGACTATGCGCCGCATCCAGCGTCTCCGTGCGAATCGCACAGCCCCGCGCCGTTTCCTCGACCATTCTCCTCTGCACAGACAGCGGAATCGCGCGATCTTTCTCACAATAAAGATACGTCGTCGGCACCACCCTCCACGCTGCAAACCGACAAGGGCTGTGCAACGTACGATAACTATGCGGCCTCAGCATCGCCACCGCCGCCCGGGCCTCATCCTCTGGCAGATCATTGTAGAACACGTTGACGGGGTCGATCGGCGTGACGGTCATGCGGTCAGGCGAGACGTTGAACCACGAGGGCTCGGTGCCGCCCAGCGCGGCGAGCAGCGATCTGCCCTCGGGAACGATGAAGGCGCAGCACAGGAAGAGGTGCGTGACGCCGCCGGTGAGGGACTGGGCTTGGCGGCTGGCCTGGTCCAGGTGCTGGATTGCTTCGCTGGCTACGAGGCCGCCGTAGGAGTGCGCGACTACGATGATCTTCTGCCCAGTGGCGGCGAGGCGATCGATTTGATTGCGGATTTGGGATATGTCGGCGGAGGTATCGGGGACGGGCACGGTGGCGCCCACGGAGGGGAGGTGTACTAGTTCTGTGGTGTAGCCTGTTTCCTTGAGGTTTTCGATCACCTTGTCGTAGCAGTGGGGATTGTGCCATGCTCCGGGGACGAAGAGGATCGTGGTTGTGGCCGGATCGGAGGCCATGATGGTTGATTTGTGCGTGTTATGTTGCGAAGATGGCAAGGTTGAAGTGGGAGATGAGGTGGTATTCAACTGACACTGTCAGGTCAGTGTGTTTGACCAGAGAGATTTAATCTCGAGAAGCCACGCTTGTTGAAGAGATGAGGTTGGGAGATAGGCAGTGGATGTTCGAGTCAGTGATCGGTTTGGTGTGATTCAGCTGTAGGTAACACGTATCAGCTTCTTCAAAGAGGTGATGAGTATAGGTCGATATTGCTTGTTATTTGTGTTATCTTGAACAGCCCCTCTGTTTCGACTCACTGATGGCTGTATCCAACTGACGTGTCGAAGAAAAGTGGCTGTTGAGAGGAATTGCAGAAAAAAGTAACACTGAATTAGTGGATCGAGTGAATATATTGAGAATACTCCACTGATGTGATGAGAGATTCCATGCAGAAGGTACAGTACTACGGGATGGTGTTATCCAAGTGACAGAAAGCAGCTCACTAGCATCTGCATATCTGCCATACAGCCGTGCAATTTGACTACTGATCAGAGGCCTGTGAGCTATCAGTTTTACTGGTCTCAATAGGGTATCTTCTATCATATATATTACTTACTCCATCCGTTCGCAAGCCCACCAGACCATCAGTACTCCTCACCCCTACGCATATCATGAATCCACACGCAGCCTATGCCCATACTTCTAGAGAAGCAGCGGCGCCGGCAACTCCATGCCCAGACTCATAAAAGCAAGCACTCTCGTTACCCAGGCATAGCCCATAGCCCAGATCGCGATACAGATGAAAGAGCCCACCGCAATCGAGATGTAGTTCAGCCGGCCGATCCCCTGCGTCTCTCCATACACCTCCCCTCAAACCGTCGGGAAAGGGGCGACGAGCAGATACGTCGTCCCGAAGAAAAAACCCATGTACAGCGCGATGACCTTCATGTTGTGTACACCATATCCTCGCTTTATACTCTCATCAGGGCTGTTGCTCCCATACAATATCACTACCAATCGGAGACCACGAAAGGCCTCGGGTCCGGACGGAAGTGAGACCTTGCAGCCTAAGGCAGGAATCTGACACCCGGCAATCACAATGACGGGCGAGGATGTCACGGGACTATGCGATATGGCCTATAGTGCACCTTTCTTGACTGAGGATAGATGATACACGAAGCTAAGTCCCTATATGTAATCCTCTCGCTGACCAGGACTGAACAAATCAAAGCAATAACATACCAACTAGACACCGAAAACGACGACACCCGGCCACTCGAACCACCAAGCCGCATCGCATCGACAATCACCTTGACCCCAGCTTATCCATCTCAGCGCCTCCCTCCAACTCTCTTCCAGACATGAGCAAAGTAGCCGCGAAGCGAACAGCACTCAAAATCTCCCTGGGATCGAGCAACCCCAGCCATGCCCGCACACCCAAGGGGCCGCCCTGGTACCGGAGCTCCGTTACCGCCGCATAAGCCGGGTTCAGGCTGGGCTGGACAGTGGGCAACGTCTTTCTGATCACGTATGGCCGGATGGAGTATGCATAGTGGAAGAACAGCGCGAATGGGACCATCTGGATACAGACCACCATGGTTGGAATGCCGATTTTCACGTCCGCGTAGGTGAGTTGTGCGTTGGTCTTCAGTGTATCTGTGGTTCCGAGGGCGAAGAAGATAATCTATGCAGGTAAGTCTTATCGTCATCGTGGTTCAGGAAACTGTAAGCCGTACCTTTTCGAGAAACGACAAGCCGACGATCAGCTTGAATGCAAGAAGCTTGGCGAGAGGCTGGTGGTCTTTCAGGTGAATCTTGAAGCTTTTGTAGAACTTGAGGACGGAGATCACGGCTGAGACCAGCGAGAGGTTGATGATGATTGTGAGCTGGCTTGGGTTAGATTGATGCTCACTACCAGAAGGGTTAACATACCCAGAGATGCGCAAAGTATGGCTTGTTGCTCTCAAGACAGTAGACGCCTGCTGCCTGGGTGATGTCGGTCACGATAGAAGCCAGTAGAGCCACGGCTGGGTATTGGAAGATGGCAATCCATGTTTTCTAGACACGTCAGCACAGTCGGACTTGAACTGTAGAGAGTAGCGATTACTCGGTACCAGCCCGGACTCTCTGCGGGAGACTCGGTTCCGCTGGGTGCAATTGCCAGAGGCGCGAAGAACATGTCTTTCCGGGAGGAGGAGGGGGCAAGAAGCTCAAGCATCAGGAGATAGAAAATCCCGAGAGCTACGGCTTGGAACAAGTCTAGCCAGGGATCTATGTACACGTGCGCCTCGGGAGCGCATATGGCGATGAATGAGAGGACTGAATATAGCGGCAGCAGTGTGCATATTCGCATTATTCTATCATGCGTCAAACTGTGTTCTCGCGGTAGGTGGAGATGGATGGAAACATACTTGAGCTGCTCCTTTGGCTTGCTTAGGTGTGTTGCGTGCAGAAACATTAAATAAAAAATCATCAGGCATGTAAACGCAGTGCAGGCACCGGATAAGATCATAATGAATGTATGGAACGACATGTCGTGTAGAAATGGCTGGGATGCCACTACACTCTCGGGTTAATTCTGTGTGTTGAGTGGGATGGATAGATCGCATACCTTCTGAGAGCGATTCTGCTGGGCACGTATGGCTGGAACTGCTGCTGTCATGGTGAAAAATGCCCATCTTGTCACTTCAACCAGTCAGGTGAATATCAAAGGTATGATTTAAGACAAGGGATAGATCGCAATTCGAAAGCTCTGTAGTCAAGACTGCATATTGGATACGACGAGGGTGTCGACATCATCGTCCTGCGGATGCACAGTCGGACTTTATATCCTTTCGATAGAAACTGATAATCGCAGGTTTGACAGACTGTGATGCAGATTCAACGCGTTGAATACGAGCCAACTTGACGATCCTGTACAATAGCCTCTATTGACGCTATGTCATTTGCGGCAAGCGAGGCGACGCATGGCTCTATAACAGCGGCAAGTATAGACAGTTTCAGCGGCCATGATTGGCTTCACAGCCCACGTTAATCGTCCAGCTTCGCCACAGACACGTCTCTCTCAGCCGTTGCTGCACGATTGACACCCACTAGGCAGTTTGCGGCAGGCGGCGCGACGGGCTATCCATCTAAGCTTGAGAGACCTCCACAGCCTTGCGCTATCCACGAGGCTGTGAGCCACAATTCGCACCTCAAACCTCCGATACACTTCTTCATAAACCAGAATTTCCCTGCAGGATCGTCCATGGACTGATAATGTCCCACTACAGACCGGGAACCGAAACCTCTTCCCACCACGTGGCAGTGTTTCGAGAGTCTCTCGGAGAGACTTTCCGCATTCTGTAGACTCTGCCTCCTGGCTCGGGCATCATACTTCCGACCCCATGCAGACCATCAGTGACAAAGCTATTCGCAGCCGTAGGAGTAAAGGCTGTCTGGGCTGTCGTAAATCCAAAGTCAAGGTAAACGGCACGACTTCCCCATGACAAAGCAAAAGATCTAACCATGGGCACAGTGCAGCGAAGAACAACCCCGATGCAGACGATGTGCTCGCCAAGGCAGCCAGTGCCACTATCCCGACCCACTAGACATCGACTTCCGCAACGAGAACAACAAAGCCGCGGTGCGAGCCGAGTCCCTGTGGCGCCAGAGAGTGACGGTGCCGAATCTCCTCAAAGCGCCGAGCCCCGGGCCCGACGATCTCCAGCACCGCGCATTAGCCGCCTTTTACCGGGACTTCGGCTGCACCGCCGAGGTCTCGACCCCCTGGATTGAGTTCTTCCAGATGCTGCCTAACCTTTACCGACGGGCCGCAGGCAATCCGTCCTCGGCGCAAGCCATCCGGGCCCTAGCGCTGGCCCACTACGCGCGCCAGCAGCAGCAGATCTCGCAGCTGGAGATCCTGGCACGAACGGAGTACTCCAAAGCGCTGAACCTGATTCGATCGCAGCTGCAGAAGCGAAAAGGGGTGCCGTGCACGGACGTGATCGTGTCCGTGTCGCTGATGGGGCTCTTCGAAACTATCTTGCCCAGCAGCAGTTCGGCCGGCACCGATCATCGCTCGTGGCAGGCGCATCAGCACGGCGCCATCTCCATGATCCAGCAGCAGGCGGAGTCGCATGCAACGGATGCTTCGGCCGTGGAGCCGCGGCTCCTGCGGTTCATGTATCTCCTGATGATCGTGAATTGCGTGAACAACCGATCCCGGCCCCTGCTGCCCTTGCATCTGTGGACTGGCGTCGTCGATTCCCGCCTGCCCGCCGCGCGGCTGTTCCGCATGATGTACAGCCTCGCGCAGTGGCAGGCGGACATCGACGGCTGGATTGAGGAGGGACAGCGCTCCGAGCACTCGAATTCCAATGTCGACTACGTTCAAGATATGACCACGAGGCTATCACTAGCGGATGCAGAGCTGCAAGAATGGGAAGCCCAGCTGCCCCCCACGTTTCACTTCTACGAGAGACCGTCCACCCCCGCCGACCATGTCATGCTGCAGTGGCCCGGGGCCCCGCGCCGGATCTACGTCTACGAGTCCTGCTGGCGGGCAATCCCCCGCACGTTCTGCTTCGCGGTGCGCATCCTGCTGAGCCAGAATCTGCTCAGGTGCTATCGTTGGGTCTTAGAGCGAGGTCCACGTTCTGGGATGCTGAAGGAATACCAAGCAGCCGCTGTTCAGACTATTGTAGAGATGATTGCACATATATCCCGGAGCGTGGATGCGGTTGTTGGGTCGTCGGGGCTCTCGGCTGGGGACGGTCGCAACATGGGGGAAGGTGAGGCCATGCGGGGACTGGCTATTGTATGGCCTCTCAGTGCTGCGTCGAGCGCTTTGCTGAGGAACAGGGGCGTGCTGGATCGGGTTGGGGATGAACGGGCTCGGTGGGTTGAGGATGCTTTGTTGTATGTGCGTCGGTTGGTGGGGAATCGTGAGCCGACGGAGTGAATATTTGACCAACTGGATGTTTATTCGAGACTCTGATGGGAGGAAGGAGAACGAGACGGAGTGATAATCAGTTCTGGCTCAGCTTCAATGTATGTCATGTGATATGTTTTGATCCGGGTGTTCGCAGATATAGGTCACGTGAGAATGCGTCTGCCAACACTATGCGGTCCTACGCGAACAGTCATCCGGAATAACCATAGGAGACTCACTTCCATATTTCAATACCGTGGGCATAGGTGCTCGTGAGAAGGGGATGAGATTGTGAGTACAGAAATCATGCAACCACACCTTATTACCTCAGCGTTAGCCGTTATGTGAAAACCGTTTCTGTCGGCAGTAGCGAGGCCGCTGACGGGTCTACCATGATTGGACCTACAATAACAGCATCCCAAATTGATGAACCGCTAATCCAGTGCTGTACCTAAGCCAGGCAGGGCCCCCCTTTGGGTCGTCCATAACATAAAAGGCAGCCGCTGGTAAAGCATCGGCACAGATGGGTGACAACATCGGATTTGTTGATCTGAGCTGCGATTAATATAAATTCGTCAATATGGGCTTGACAGAGACTCTGGAGGCCACATCGGTGATTCGTGGGTGCGAAGCAACTTCGACTAAGGATGTAGAGAAACGCCATTTGTGCAGTGAGGCTCGAGGGTGCGATCAGAAGCGAGTATTGCAATCTGTCGACATATGGGCAGCCGGCATATGCTTTTTTGCTCGATCAATGCGGTCGGCTGATATGGGACCCAAGCACTGGACTAGTGGCGCGACTTTCGTGGCCCCAGCAATTCGAGCAGTGTCCGCCGGGTGATGGAGGAAACACATTGCGTCTGACGAAGTAAGCGGAAGCCATGAAGATCACAGCCAGTCAGAAGGAACGCCGCCCCAAGATGCAGGGGGCGATTTAGCTACCCAACATCAGTCAGTATGAAAATGCCGAATTGGCACAACGTAGGAGGTGCAATTGGCATAAAATGATGGGAAAAAAGAATCCCTGATCTCAGTTGCACAGGCCTGGACCGTCCTCTGGGCCCGATGGATCAAGGAGTATATTCTAAACTCAGAAACGACCTCGATGGGTTTGAAAATGCGACTCCAAGCTAGGACTGCTTGACCAAATATAGGTACCATCGCCAGTTGACTGTATGCATGGCACGCTCTAGTTTCGGCCCTCAGATAGGAATCCAGGTGAGGCGCAGCCGGTCCACAGACTCCATCGCAGGAAGTATCAAGGCTCACTTGTTGGTAAGACATCCTCACCATGTATCGGGCCATCCAGGGGTGAGTCTCAATGGCACTATTGAAGAAGTGGTCCCACTAATTGGCTTGCTCGGCCGAAGATTTCCGTCGTCAAAGGTCTCTGATCGAATGAAGGACAATGCTCGAGACGAGATGAGAGCTGCAGGAACAGGATTCTCGCTTTCCGTTTTCTCCCACAAGACGATTGCACTTCATCTACTTGCTGACGGGCGAGATTCATGAAGCGAGCAGGATTGCATGGCCAGGGCACCGTTCTTCTGTGCTGCATAGAAGAGTGTTGCGCTTATCCCTGGGTCGTGCACCTTGAAAGGGGTCGAGAAGTTGTCTAATCTCCAGTCGTTCAGTCTGGCCGCAGCCGTTCCCCTTTCTCTATTTTTGTCTCTGAATCAGGAGATGGCGCCAAAATAGCCGAAGAGGGAAGGACAGTAAGCGTATTATGGTGATACCAAGCCGAGCGCTCCCTCGGCCCTTCAACACGGGGAAGCAGTGCTCGTGCGAGGAATGGCACAGTGGAAGCTTCTAATGGGGGCCATGCTATGCTGACATGAAAAATCGTCGCAAGCTTCGTCAGCAGGGTAGGATGTTGATGTGTGCACGGCGGGCGCAAAGGTCTTGGATGGCCGCAAAGGCAGTGGTCGGTCCCTGCTCGACAATGGGGCGGAAAGGCCAACTTTTATCGAGGAGGAGGAAATCATGGAAACATCGGTTATGGAGATTAAATTAGTGTATGGTTCGGAGAATAGGGGCAATCCCAGGGGCACGTAGCCAACCAACCGAGGTTATTGATTGGAGCTGGGGTCTGGGGAAGATAGGCACCCAAACGGATGTGGCAGGTTTCAGCAAAGAGATAATGCATGACAGAGTATGAAGAATGCAGATGCCATGAAGTCCGCCCGCCCCCTGGCCAACAGAAAGTCAGTGACTAATAGACTTGGAGGTCGAGGCTTTATTCAGATCCGGATTTGGCTGAATCTGAAACCGAGAGCCCCGAAGTTCACCGAGAAGACACCTGAAACAGACCCCATGTTGCCTTGTGGCCGACCCACCCCACTCGAACCCGATGCGGTGATGGGCCCAACGAGGCGGTGGTTTGCGGAAAAATTCATTGTTTGAAGTCTGCCTCTCGAGGAAAACTTTGCCCGGGAGATGGTCGAGGTGCAGACACGAGCATGATATCCCTGAAGAAAAGGAGGGGAAGTATAGAGATCAACGCCTGGCAAAAGAGGGGTTTCAACTTTGGTGCTTTGTTTTCTAAGGTAAAAATGGTTCCATGGGTCCGTTCTGAAACCGGTGTCACTTCCGTCCACTAGTCCTGGAATGGCTTGGTCTGCTAACCGGGATTGTCCCGTTCTGGCTGCTGATTGGTTGCCAGGATCTACGCCGGCTTTATCGCGACGAACCAATGGTAACTCCAGATCGGCTTCGGTTGCATCCGTGCGGCTGGTCTGATGGAGAAGAAAGTCTGCTGATTGGGGGATTTCTCCCTCAAATCCCCCGACAAGAGCATGGTCAAACTCCACTAGTGGGCTGTTGACAACTCCGATTGGGATGTCAATCCAACGTGAAGAGCCGTTTTGTGCATCCCTCGAGTCAGACAGACAATCCAACAGGAACAGGGGCCGCAGGAACGAGTCCTTTTCCTGGTGTCCACTGTTCACACTAGACAGCGAATAGACTTTCTCTGCAACTGCAGAGATGAGTCTCCCTCTCAAAGACCGGCTTATAAAGACCTCGTCGGCTGTCCCTCAACATGCTGCTCCCTTCTCATCATCCTTATCATCCTCAGCACTTGCAGAGCAAGCTTGCAGATTCTAGTCGTTCACGACATCGTCATTCCTTCATTTTTCGTTTTCAGAGACTATTGACTAGTCTCGTCACATTCCTTATTCCACACACACACATACACACTCTCTCTCGTCCAATCCTTGCAGTATCCACTTGTCTTTTTTTTTTCTAGCCTCCATATCTCGATTTACCCACGCCAGTTATCAAAATGCAGTTAACCAACTTCTTCCTTGCTGCCGCCTCCGTGGTCGGCCTTTCCGCCGCTGTCCCCATGGGCAGCCGCACCAACACCTTGGCCTCGCGCTCCATCAACGCCATCGTGAGCGCCAGCGGCCTGGCTGTCGCAACGCTCAAGGACCACGACGGCAGCGGAGCGGGCCAGGATGTCTACACCTTCCACACCGGAGACGGCACCGTCGCCGATGGATGGCCCGCCCTGTCCAGCTGGTCAGTGCACGCACCGATCGATGCTCCGCTTGTCGATCATTTTCGCTAACCGTTCCCACAGGGTCTCTTTCGACGACATGTGGAAGGCCAACAGGCCCATCATCATGGAGTCATGCACCCAGTTCGGCGTGCCCAACAACTCCGCCAACGAGACCCAGAACCTCTACGAGTCGATCCAGCAGGTCGCCAAGGAGTCGCACCTCGACCACCGCTTCATCCTGGCCATCATCATGCAGGAATCCAAGGGCTGTGTCCGCGTCCACACCACCAACTATGGCGTTCGCAACCCGGGCCTCATGCAGGACCATGACGGCACCGGCACTTGCAACGACAACGGCGTGGTCCAGAACCCCTGCCCGAAGAACGAGATCCTCCAGATGGTCCGCGATGGAGGTGAGTGCCAGCCCTATCGAGAGTATAGAAACCCATAGCACTAACCCAACTCGTCCCCACAGCTATCGGCACCGCCGCCGGTGACGGTCTCGCCAGCCTGATCAACCAGCAGGGCAAGACCGACGTCTCCGCCTTCTACCGCGCCGCCCGCATGTACAACTCGGGCTCCATCTCCAACCAGGCCAACCTGAACGTCGGCGTCGGCACCGCCTGCTACGCCACCGACGTCGCCAACCGTCTCACCGGCTGGGTCAGCGCTGCCTCCCAGTGCACGCTGAGCGCCTAAACGTGCTGTGCTTGTTCGCAGTGTCGAAGATGTCCCGCTTTCCGGCGTGGTTAGGATGATATAATGTTCGATTCCCTGTGCTTTTTGCTGGTCTTTGGCTTCTTGCTTTGCTTTACTTCTTGTGGTCATCAAGTCCGGCTACACTTCGCTGGTCTGGTTGGTTTTGGTGACATGTCTCGATGTCTGGATGTATCATATACTGCGACTAGAATCTACCTATGATTTGCTTGCTTGATGAATATTGCCCGGATTGTGTAATGACTCGCTGAGATGGTCGGAAGTAGAGATGCGCTAGCTGAGACAACTCGTTGAGAGAAGCGTACACTCCCGTCGTTGGTACTTGTGTGTAGAGTTCCGAATTGCACTGGCATGCTGAAGGAAACGATGATATCACCTGTTTCACATCCGTCAAAGGTCACTTGACAAGCGCAACTACAATAGAGTACACGTGGAGGCATTACTCACTTTCGTGTTATTTTGATAGTGTTGACTCGATTGTCACCGAGGTATACCCCATTCGAATGGATTAATCCACATATAGAATGCCTTGCCCGGTGATTGAGCGGCTTTGTTTCGGCAGAAATCGGCTCTGTAGTCACGTGATCTCTAGTAATGACACCATGCATTGTGCCCTTGTGTTTTTTTGTTCGAAATTGAAGTTATCAGTAACGAGTATCAGTCCTTTCTCTGAAGCAATATATGAGAGAAATGTAGGTTCTGTGTCAACATTTACTAATAGTGGGATCCTCAATTCGCGAATGCCAGACCGAAAGATATATAATCGGCTCGACCCAGGAAACAAGTGGATTAGATGACCGAACTGCGCAAAAGCCCCTGGAAAATAAGGCTCATTGATAAACTTGCAGTCCCTAGACGGCAATAGTGGCAAATAACCTTAAAAGGCTACATCGAAGCCAGAGCAATAAGTGTTGTGGAAAAAGTGACTAGAAACAAAAAGATATTAAGAATATCTCCCCGACTGGGAGTCGAACCCAGGTCTCCCGCGCTTGTTCCTTTACAGGATTGACAAGCGGAAATCATGACCGTTAGACCATCGAGGAAGAGGATGAGATTTTCTGCCTTATTTGTTTACATATTGCATTACTAAAGCTACAATATTCTTTAAAAGAGACAGATGCGCGGAACCACCGATCTCTTGACCACCGCAAGTGTTATGGTTCAAGATTGGCATGACTGGTTAACCATGTTTGTCACCACGGATCATACCTTACAATCTTCGGTTTAAGCCAAATGCTTTATCTTGCTGTCCTTACTGGGTGAATGGTTCGATGGAAGGGAAACCAGCTACAATCTACATGAGAGTACTGTTTGCAGTTGGACCATGCTGAAGAACGTATTGAATTAACTATTAACAAACATTATCGTAAGGAATGACACTCAGTGCTCAACAGAAGGCGCAATTTGTCAACAAAGTTCAAGCATCCCCTCAATCATCCAGCTCAAGAAGGAGAAAAAGCACAAAGCAAGCAGTCGAAAAGCTCGAAAACAGTCGCTATGCTAGAATTCGGATCACAAATTGTTGTTCGTCTCGTCGAAAGCCCATAGGCGCAGTCACCTCAATCCATCTACTCGATGTTGATCTTCTTGGCGGTGGGAGCAGCAGCCTTGGGCACGAAGATGGAGAGGATGCCGTTCTTGAGGCTGGCCTTGACGCTGTCCTGGTCGACGCGAGTGGGGAAGCTGAAGGTGCGGTGGAACTCGCCGATGGAGCGCTCGCTGACCCAGAAGTGAGGCTTGTTCTTGTGCTTGCTGACCTGCTTGTCGCCGGTCTTGGACACCTCGCTGCCCGCAGCCTTGTTGTCCTTGTTCTCCTGGGTCTGGGCTTCAGCCTTCTTGTCCTCGGCGTCCTCATTCTCGTTGAAGTTGCTGTACTCGCGCTCGGTGCGGCCCTTGATCACCAGGGTCTGGGGGTCGGAGAACTCGATGTCGACGTCCTTCTGGGCAATGCCGGGCAGCTCACCATCCAGGTGGTAGCCCTCGGCGGTCTCGCGGACGTCGAAGCGAGGAGCGAAGGAGCGAGTGGCAGTGGTGGAGCTGGCGCTCGCGCTCTGGCCGGAGCGGTGGAGGTCATAGTCGTCCAGAAGACGGAAGAGAGGGCCAAATTCACCAGCGGAAGGGATGCTGCGGAAGAGAGACATGGTGATTGGATTGATTGGATTGATAGTGGTAGTAGATAGAGTAGAAAGAGTTGTAGTAGAAGAGTGCGTTGTGGTTGGAAGGCTTAGAGAAGTTGTTGTTCTTGTTGATTGCTTGATTGATTCTGAGTTGATGAAGTCCAGCTTGACCGGACCTCGAGGGTCTCTTTATACCTTGGGAGGGGGTATGGATGAGGTTCATGATGATGCAACGAGCCATGTTGTGGTGTAACACTCGAACCGTGATGGATGGCTCTAGAAGCTGCCTGAGGCAACGAGAATGGCCCGGATCGGCCGAGTTCGTCCGCGATGATTCTGGGCGCTTCGACACGGACCACGTGACCCCGCTTCTTCCCTCCAAAGAACGAATCCAAAACCACTTTGGAACCTCAACTTAATTGACCGAACTATACAAAGTGATGTAATCACCCCACGGTTTCGAAGTACGAGTTCGGAATTCCACTTCCTTCCTTGTCTCCAGCATCACGCCATCTTCGGTTCTGGCCCGTTCTACACCCCGCCGACACTGCGAACGATACCTTGTTTCTACTTAGTACAACACATACATGGGTTTGCTGCTAGAGTGATCGACGCTGTCACTACGAGCGGAGGACCGGATAGACAGCTCTAGAATGAACCCACCGGCGCTCATCCTTGGCTGCGCCAGCCTTAAACCAAGGAAATGCACCAAACTGTGCCATTCGATGTCTTACTTTAGTCAACTATCACTGCGGAATCCTGGTTCGACTTCATTCTAATCCAGCGAAGCGCATGATTCTCTCGTTGCTTGATACCTCGGTGGCAAATTTATCGCCTGGCTCTGGGGAGCTCCGAGAGAAAGTACCAATGCCAGAAGGTTAGCTTGCGACATGATACGACGTGGGTGGAAGGATCCCTGGTCAATCCGGGATACAAAATCAAGGCATCGGGATTTGCTTTCGGTCTGGCATGGACTATTGGAGAATGGTGGTCGCTGTGGGTGTTGATGGAAACATGTTCTTTGTGCACGCTGAACGACAGGTTTGCTGTATAGACGCTGGAAGAAGCTTCGATGAGGGGTCGGCTCCAAGCCTGGCTTATCCGCGCAAAGGAACCTGTTGCCAATTCCCAGAATGTCTATGAGTCTCACCAAGTACAGATCCAGGTAAATCGAATTCTACCATCATCTATGATGCTTGAATTGCGACCTGCGAGAATACTTGCAGCTGAGTTTACAACTCTGCTGGTAGACTTCGAGATAGTAAACGGGCATGATTGGAGTGTGCGATAGCTCCACAGGAATGACTCTGAACACTAGGCGAGCATCATAGCATCACAGAAGACAGAGCAACCTTCCTAGTTGCGCTGTTGTTTGTTTGATCCTTACAATCAACCAACTGTCATCAAGAGACTCGTTTTCGAAGATATCCTGAGGCATTCACCTGTCATGGCCCGAGCTTCCACGTCCATCTCAAACAGGACTAGTCCAGGACTCTAAGTACTGTATCAACATAGCAGTTCCCTTTCCTTTCCATTTTACATGACAAGTCTAATCTCCCTACAACTGAGGAGAGCAGAAGTCACACTGACCACAACAGGTGCTCGACAGATCAGCCAGAAAGGCGTGGCTCTTAGCATCTTACTCAAGAACGTCGGAAAGGTGCTCTGCCGTTCCTGCATGGCGAACTGAGCGCACGTGAGTGGCACATACGTGACTTCCGATTGTCTTCGAGTCCACGATCCAGTCAAATAAGCTAGAGCTGTCCTGACGACAGACAGACTAAAGACAGCAGACTGCTTCAAGCTCGTCCTCACGGAATACTCACAGCGATACCTTCGCGCCTGCAAGTCTTTCTCGATGCCGACGATCGAGTATCTGGCCTATTACAGCTGCCCGAATGTGACACAGCCTACCCATGATGAACACCTCTCACAAATGGGAGTATCTGTAAAGATCCGCGAAGCAGGCTGTGCAGTTCTAGTGACCCTGTTCCCGTGCTGTATCAACCTCCAGAGATATTGACGAATCTCGCCCGCATAGATATGCAAGAGCTCGAATGATGTGTGAGCAGGATCTCCAACTCCGATACGCGAAGTTCAAGGTTCAGTCCTTCCTTATCGCCAAGCACGCCGTGGCTATGCTGCTATATTACGGGCTTTTAACCCCGCTGCCTGACTGACGATGCCACCAACATCAGCCACATCAGTCAGCAATCTCAATTGGATAACTTCCTTCCGCCAATTTACTGATTGAGTTTTTGCCACGCGTTGATGCCTGCGGATTTCCCCATATTCCCTCCGAGCATGCTTGTCGCCGTCTGCTGCATGCTTCATGCATCGGATCATGCTCATGACTTGACTTGTCTTCAAGCGAACGACAACAATAATAATCTGGATGCCTACCGTATATCGTATTCGAGCATCACGAAGATGTCTGCGCCTGCATGAATCGGTATCAAATGGCTTGTGCATGACGCGGGCCGTCAGAATCAAGGCGAATCTCTATGGGAGTCTCGACGCTATATAGGAGCTGGAGATGACGTTTAGGCGCCCTGCAGAGAGTTTTTCTTGCATTGCGGACATTATCGATTCCATAGATTCGCCTTCGTGTTAAGCATCGATCTCCATCCGATCCACAATGTCAAAACCACAGCAGATATTTTTGATCGCTCTTATCCTCTTCTCTCTATCAACATCTGCCTCTGCTGAACTGCAGCGTTTCAGCTCCTGGTATCCGAGGTATCAGACCGCATTCCACACCATCGAGCACACCAATTGCTCCGCACAATATAACGCGTACCTGAGCAGAAAGACGGACAACCTGACCCAAAATGACCCACAACTTGCAGTATGGGATGTCGACAGTACAGTCACACCATTGATCAACTGCCTGCTGGCATCGACTCCCGAACTCTACAAGTCCATGATGTCCAGCGCGCAGGTAGTGTTGGGTCTAATGCCCACGCTCCTCCTCAGCATCAGCCCGAGCGCCCACGAGACCGCCATGCTCTTTGTCTTCGGCGACCGGCAGTTTCTATCGTTCCTCCTGACGATCGCATCCCCCGCAAGCCCGGTCGACCCGTCAGGGAACTTCTACCAGCACGTCCAAGACCTAAAGACATCCTACGAGTGGCTTTCGGCAGACTTTCTGCTACACCACAACTTCGCCATCGTCCTCCTCGAAATCGCCCTCGCAGCAGCCGCAGCAGCCAACGTGCTGGTCTTGAGCTACGAGATCGGCATGCGCGCGGTCTTCTCCTTCGCGCAGAGCGTGCAGTACCTCCCGGGCCTCTGGGTCGCGCTGGGCGTCACCACCCATCTGCTGATGACCATCGTCCTTCGTACGCGTGTGCACATTTCGGACCCCCATGCGGACCGATTCGGTTTCGGCACCGTTCTGAGCTGGATCAAGGCCCAGTTCACGGCCTCGGACAGGAGCAAATCGATCGACATTCAGCTTCGCGAACGCACGGTCGCGAATGTGCTGATCTCCTGGTTCACCAGCATGCTCGCGGCAGCGAATACGCTGTTCGGGATCCTCCTGTTCTCGAGTCTGCTGTTTATCTCCGTGGCCGATGCGCTGTTTATCGTCGTGCGCTACGTGGCCTCGGCGGTTGTGTGTCGGATCCTGGTCAAGTATGAGCTGTGGCTCGTTCGTGAACAGGTGAAGCTTAATGCTTTGATGGGATAGAGGTTTGGCAGTTGCATTTTGTATAATTCCCATATGTTTGATTTGATTTGTTGCTTGCAGGAGTTTTGGGAGGTGTTCGGTTATAAAGCATTCGCCACCTCGTATTTCTCATTTAGGGTGCATTTCACGTGACTGTCAGCAAGGCTGTGAGTGGCGTGCGATGCAGCGGAATCGGCTTGAGCCTTGCTTGAGCCTTGCTATGCTAATGCCAGGGGTCGGGGTGCATAGCGTAGAGACTTGATCAATTATTCATTAGAATTAAGCGTAGAAGTAATCAAAAATCCACAAGTCTATATACGCGATCTATCCAAGCACCCAGTCTATAAAGTAAACATTATCATTATCGGCCTCTGCTATGAGCCTCCCACACTGCTCGTGTAGCATCATCTTAAATTATTGCTCATTCTCTGCAGGCTTCTCACGCACATCATCCCCCGAAGCGGCAGCAGCCCTCGGCTCCTCCTGCTTCTGCTTCATCATTGCGCCCATCATGCGCTCCACGAAGGCGTCGGCCTCGGCCGCATAATGGCACTTCTTCCGGATCCGCGCGCCATACTTGTAGAACAAGAACGGCATGGGCACACAGGCCAGGGCCAGGAAGGCCGGAATGCAGGTGGCCCAGTGGATGCCCAGGTTGCGATACATGTAGGTGGTGAAGAGGGGGAAGACGGCACCGAAAACCGAGCGCATGGCCGAGTTGGCGGCCAACACCGAGGCGGCGTAGATGGTATACGAGTCGATCAGATAGTTGAACGCAGGCAGGAACACCATGACCATGCCGAAGCCGAAGGGGACGCCCGAGGCGATGGGCGCCATCCAGTGGACGGAGGGGTAATTGGTCCATGCAAACCAAAATAACCCGACGGGGAGGGCGACGGCGCCCAGGAAGCTGTCGGGCAGGCGAGCCTCGGGCGGCACGCGGCCCTTGGTCGACAGGGTCTTCTTCTTGTAGCGGAAGTACATGGGGAAGGAGTAGGCGACGGACAGCAGGATACCGACGAGGATGCCCAGGAAGGCCAGGCCGCTGATGGCTTCGGTCCAGCCGCGCACCTCCATGAACACGATCGGATACGCCATGAACAGCATGTACAGCGTGCCGTAGATGATCGACATGTACAGCGAGAGCAGGAAGACGATCGGCTCGCGGAACAGCAGCGCCCAGGGCCGCGACAGCGCCACGCCCAGCGTCTTCGACACCGGCGTCGTGCCCTGCTCGATCTGGTTCTTGCTCCGGTACACCTTGCCCGTAATCTTGGACAGTTTGGCCGCCCGCTTGTGCAGGAGCACCGGTGCGTACGTCTCCGGCAACAGGAACACCAGACACAGCCACAGCGCCCCGGAGAACGCCGCCAGGAACCCCTGCACCCAGCGCCAGCCGCCGGCCTGCGCAATGAACCCGCCGATGATCGGGCCCAGCGTCGGCCCTAGGAAGGGCGCTGCGGCGAACAGACTGCTCGCCAGCCCGCGGCTGATCGTCGGGAAGGTGTCGAAAATCACGCCCCCGGACACTGCCATGGGCGCCGATCCGAAGCTACCGGCGAAGAAGCGCAGAATGATGAGGGTCTGGATGTTCTGCGCGCCGGCGGTGCCGGCCGTAAAAGCCGTCAGGCCCATCGCGCTGAGGACCATGACGGGCCGACGTCCGTAGATCTCCGACAGGGGCGCCCAGAACAGCGGGCCGACGGCGAAACCGATCACGAACAGGGAGATTCCTAGCAGCGACACTTCCTCGCTGATGCGGAAGTACAGCACGATCTCGACCAGACCGCCGGAATACGCGGACGACACCAAGGCCACGGCGAGGGTGGCCACGGCCACGAGGAAGGTGAGCGACCATTTGGTCACCGCACTGAAGGCCATCGGGTCGCGCGGGTCGTTCGGAATCCAGGACACGACATAGGGATCCTCTTCGGTGCCGGCGCCGGGGTACGGGTGGTTGATGATTTCCTGCGTGACGGCGTCCGGCTGCGCCACCATGCGCCAGAAGGGGATCTTGGAGGAGCCGGGCGTTTCGCCTGCGGCTGGAGACGAGGCCATGGCTGCAGGTATGGTCGAGGTCTAGCTGGGGTGCCCGAGTTTGCAGGGAAGACGACTTGAATCGAGCAGGATGGGCCCCGGGTGGTTCTTAAGTGAATCCACAATGATCGCGCTTGCAGATTTTGCTACGGTGGGGTGGGCTAGGAACTTTCCATGAACAAATTCTGCCTTAGACTACGTACGGTGGACCTCATATGGGGATGGCTGGCTAAACGAAATCTCGCGATAGCATGTCCCCACAGGATAATTCCAGGAGCTTGGTTTTGGTGGTTTTAGGAAGGCAGTTCTGGCTTGGCTCACTGTTACGAGTCAATTTTTGTTGCGGTCTGGCCGCCATATCCACTGGTCGAGTTAGGGTTGGCCGCCGTCAGGGGAAAGTAAAGGGGAGCAAAGGAAAAGCATTCCTCGAGTGGTAAAAGGTCCGGCGTTGATCCATGAGTCTATCAATCGTGTGAGATCATACGCCCCACTATTCGGTTCAATTCTGCACAGGAGAGAGAACTGAGTTTGTTCTGATTGCATTCTTTCCAGTATATTGGAAAATAGTCTCCGTCGAGAGTTTCGAATGCTGTCTCAAGTAAAAGCGGGGAGGTGTCAGCTTATCGACGGGAAAGTATCAGGAGAAAGAATGTTCTTCCCGTGATAATTTGCGCTGAATAACTCATACAAAGATTCCTACAATGACGTCATAGGGTCTCGATATCTGAAGGGGACTTCTGAATTGCTTTCACTGTAGCTTTGGCAATACTGCTGGTCGCATGCGCCTCTGCCTCGCATACCTTCTCACACGAGTCATTTCAGCCTCAGTGGGTGATCTGATAGGGGTTTCACTGCTAGCCAATAGACGCAAATGTATGCCCAGGACTCACAACTCCGCATCTGACGCGACATTCCGGATCGGCACCTTCTTGGTCGACAAGTGACGGTTGATGTCCCCTCCCAAGTATCGAGCGAACAAATTCCAGGTCTCCCTCGATGCTCGCTGGAAATTGTAGAATGCGGACATCGAGATTCTCAAAGCCTCACCGTCGTGAATCGCAGTCAAAATGCGCCCGATGTGTTCCGCGAATGTAAAAACCATCACCTAGGCAGAACAGTCAGTGTTAGCAGTTACTCTAGTTAAAACATGCTTAACCAAATAGCGAAGACACACAAGGAAAGAGACAACTTGCAAAAGAAGAAAGGAGATAAGAGCTTACAGGAGCCATCAAGTGTTCTGAGAGTCTCCGCGCACAGACGGGAATGCATCGTGGCCGTTATGGCTAGGACTTCAGCTTTCAGCAGCTGTTCCGGGTCCACGATATCACTATGCTGTAGAACCAACTTGATGTGGGGGAAGGTAGGCTCGTTCGAGCATCCGTAAAAGTGATGTATATTACTTGTGAATCCGTCTCGGGATTTAACAGTTCTGGTGGTAAAGGCAGGATCGGGAAAGAAGTCGCTAGTTTCCAAAAGCAATGAGTTCTACTCTTCTTCTGTATGGGGGTAGAGGAATTTTGTCCGAAGACTCACATGTTGCGTCGCCATCTTGTGATCATGCTCAGATTGGACGATCCATCCTTCATTGCGAGCCTTCTAGTCGACATCTCCATATGCAGACGACTACAAAGATCTCCAGCTTTGCTATAAGCATCGAGAGATTCGTACTCAATGAGGCTCATGCTGAATCTGGGCATTAGATGCCTTTCCAAGTTATCCAGCCGTTTCTGGGTTCTTGCGTCCGAAACGTCCATCGCATGCTGTTCGATAAACTGTTGCCTGAGGGGAACGAAGTACGCCGCTGAGGTTGTGTCTGGAGCTACGTCGATCGCGCGGCTAGCAGTGAGGTCGAGAGGTATTATAACAATCGATAGCCCCTCTAATTCGTCTGGTCCAAGTGACCAGCCTTCCAAGTCCCGTGCGCTTTTATGCGTCTCCCAGAGAGTTTCGAAAATCGCCTCACGTTGTAACTCCAGATCCTCGTAGTCGCGCGAAAACTTATCATGTGAGTGGAAAAAATTGCGAATTGTCCTGTGGATGAAAGAGGACATGTCGACGACCTAAGGGAGATATGTTCGGGACGAGGAAGAGATGTGTGATCTGATACTGCTAAGGAGGATAGAAAATAGAGTGGTAATTTGCAAAGAGGGCGAAAACAACGATCCGAGAATGACGAGACAATGATTGTGGTCATAGAAGAATGAATGGAAAAAGGAAGTTGCCGTGCTGAGCAATCTTGATGTCATCCAGCCTGTATAGTCCCTACCATATTTCTTGTGCCCACAAGTGGCAGTAAATGAGACCTTCCACAATGGCTTGCTCAAGGCAAACTTCGGCTGGTGAATGACCCTAGATAGAATCTGAGAAAGTTAACACGGATGGATTTCATTGT
Organism: Aspergillus homomorphus CBS 101889; assembly: GCF_003184865.1. Taxonomy (NCBI): domain Eukaryota; kingdom Fungi; phylum Ascomycota; class Eurotiomycetes; order Eurotiales; family Aspergillaceae; genus Aspergillus; species Aspergillus homomorphus. The sequence continues at coordinate 111,671 of NW_020291900.1, forward strand.
CTATAGCTAAATCACTCCAACTGACATCTCGATCTATGTCTGCCTCCTATTCCTGCTGCTTCTGCCTCTCCTTCCATTCCCGTTCCACCATCCCAAAGATTACATCGTCATGCCAGGCCCCATTGTGCCAGATCGCCTCTCTTCTCCGACCCTCCAGCCTGAAGCCCAATCGCTCATACAACCGCACCGCGCCCGCATTGTACGACAGGGCCTGGATCTCCACGCGATGTAATCCCGCCCGGCGAAACGCCCAATCCAACACCCAAATGATTGCCTCGCTCCCGTAGCCTTGCCCGCGGTACAGCCTGGCAATGTCGATGGTGATCGAGGTACCGCGATGGTGGGCAAAGTCACCCCCCTCTCTCCGCAGCGAGATGATTCCGATTGGCGTCCCCGGACCGGTTTTCTGGCTGTCTTCCTCGGAACTCGGCTCATGGGGCAACACGATAATAGCTGACAACAGGGCCCGTTCGGTCAGAGATTTCTTGTAGCCATTGATGGTGTCGCGCTTGGCTTGAGGTTTGGGTAAGGCCGGGGTGGAGTTGGCGTAGGCCTCGGGATCGGACTGGATAGAGTGAATGAAGTCCTCGTCTTCGGGCGTGTCTTCGACGGCGCGGTAGAGTAGCCGTTGAGATTGAAAGGATAATGGGTGCCACATCTTGAGGGATTTGCTTTATGGGGATCGGTGATTGAGTCAAATTCTGGAGTAGATGAAGGGATTTATCTTTATATTGTCCTGAAGAAATTTGAAACTAAACTGGATTGGGTGCCCGCCGCCGGAGTCCGGGCTTATCAATTTTTGATACGATGTAGTAGATTTTGTCTTGATGGTGACTCAAGATGGAGCTATTTTGACTCATTGATCCTGGCTGACTTTGAAGTTATACAAGTCTTATGATGGTGTATTGACACAATACATCAGTACATTGTTGATCAAGAGATCGGCTTCAATTTCCCTTCAGGGCAGTAATTCGGGGCTGACGCGTTCGGAAAATGATCGACCGAAACCGACTCAGGGGTCGTTTTGCCCACCGAATTTTCCTGATTCAAATGTGGTCAAATAATCAAAGTATCAAAGCATGTTTGTGATGCAGACAACATGGCTGAGATAGAGACTGACAAAGGCTCTCGCCATAATGATCAAGCAGTCAAGGCAGGGATTGTCTTGGTGCCCCGGCCCAGTGACAGCCCCCATGATCCACTGGTAAGTGAGGCATTGCCCCTTATCGTGTCTTAGACTCTTCGCTGACAGCCCTGTCCCCATCTTGTCTTACCCCAGAATTGGCCGCATTGCCGCAAAGTACCTGATTCTGGCTGTGCTCTGTCTGGCTTCATTCTCTGGCGCCATTGCCCCCCTCTCCGGCCAGCTCAACCTCGTCCAGCAGGCCAAGATCTATGGCAAGACCAAGGTTCAAGAGTCGTATGCTGTATGTTCCCTTCTTGCCGTGATTGTAACGGATAGTTAACCTTGCAGAATTCGGCAGCTTTGGCCGGAATGGCCTTTGGGCCCTTCTTCGTCGCCCCCGTCGCCCACCGACTGGGCCGCAGTTCGGTCATCTTCTGGTGTATCTTGTGTACCCTAATCTGCCAGATCTGGGCAGCTGTGATGACGCACTCGGATGACTATATCGCATATGTGATGTCCCGACTGTTCGCAGGCTTCTTCGGCGCCGTGCCCACCGTGATCGGCCCCCGAGTGATCACCGATCTACTATTCCTGCACCAGCGCGGCCGCGCCTTCACAGCGCTGCACATGTCATTCCTATTTGGCACCATCGCCGGTCCAACCTTCTCAGCCTTCATCTCCGCAGGCACTTTCTTCCCTGTCGAATTCTGGTGGTCAGTCGGCCTGCTCGGCGCCACCGCCATCCTCATCCTGCTCTTCCTCGAAGAGACCGCATTCGACCGCACCAACCCTGAATCTAACATCATCCCCCCCTCCACCTGGCTCGCCAACCGCCGCGCGACTTTCTTCTTCGGCCAGAGCATCATCCGACCGACCTCATGGTCCACGACCGCAAGAATCGCCATTGTGCCCGTCCTCATCGGCCTCTGCCCGGTGACCCTGATAATGGGCACCTTCACCCTAATCTCCTTCGGCTTCTACGTAGGCATGAACGCCCTAGTTCCCGTCTGGCTGCAACGCTCACCCAGCGAAGGCGGATACGGCTTCAGCCTGCGCCAAAACGCGGCCTTCACCTTCTGTCACTGGATCGGGCTCATCCTCGTTCAGCTAGCGGGCCACCAATACAACGACCGACTACCCCTTCTCCTCGCGCGGCGCCTCTCCCACGGGGCTTGGAAACCCGAGTACAGACTGCACGTGCTGTGGATCCCATCCCTGATCCTCAACCCAATCGGCCTGGGCCTCTTCGGCGCCACCCTCCAGTACCATCTGCACTACATGGTGCTCGCGCTAGCCGTGTTCATCGTCACCGTTGGCTCGCTGGCGAGCGTGCCCGTCACGGTTAACTATGTCGTCGAGTGCTTCACGCGGTATCCTGCTGAAGCGGGGATCGTGGTCGGCGCGTATCGCATCGTGTATGGATTGACGATCAGCTTCTATATCGATCCGTGGGTTGAGGCTGTGGATGTGGGCTGGGTGTATGGCATGATGGCGTTTTTTGCGGTCTTCTCGTTCTTGTTTGTTGGGTTGTTGATGTGGAAGGGCGATGTCATTAGAGGGTGGCAGGTTGCTAGTGTGGCTAGTAGTGAAGAGGGAGTGCAGGTCGAGGGTGAGGCTGGGGAGTGTGGAAAGGAGAGCGCATGAGTGGTGGTTGAGCTGGATATACGTGTCTTGTCTATAGGGCACGTTTGATTTGCGAACTAGTATTACAGGGGGCCTATGTAGCACAGAGCCCGGCACGGCCATCAGACAACCTCTAAAGCTTCTGAAAGCGTTTAGTTAGACAGCACGCGGTTGGCGGAACGAAGCAGTTCTCATATGCATTGCCGCTCGTAGGTCAGATGGTCGGTCACCGGTTCAAGCATAGGGTGGGCAGGCATTGGTAGAGGCAGGGGGCAATCAAATCACCAATTTGAGTATGGTGCAATGCAAGGAAGCTGGACCCCGCTTGGAACGGTGTGTCTCTTGGAACCCCATCCCCCCCTTCTGCATCTCTCAGTTTTCCCTGCCATTTGAGCAGACTCTGACACTGACAAATCCACAGCTCCGTGCTGTTCAAGAGTTTTCAGGATTTAGGAATCAGTTCTACCCGACATAGACTCAGTTCGGCCACCACTTACAGTCACTATCAAATCATCCTCGATCGACGAGATGAAGGTCCTCATAGTGGGCGCCGGAATCGGTGGCCTCGCCGCAGGAATCGGTCTTCGTCGAGCCGGTCACGACGTAACAGTAAGCAAACCAGAGCCAAGTCTTCCTCAGTCGACTACTGAAGAATGTCTAGATACACGAACGCTCCAGCCTTCTCCGCGAGGTCGGTGCTGCGATCAACGTCTGCCCCAACGCCTCACAAGTCCTCAACCAGTGGGGATTCGATCATAAGCGAGCACGCATGGTAACAGCACGCAAACATATCATGGCACGGGGATCGAATCTCCAGGTTGACCGGGAAGCCACGTTCCCCGACTTCACTGCGCTCTACGGCGGGCCTTGGTTTCTTGCGCATCGGGTAGATCTCCATTCAGAGCTCCGGCGGGTGGCTACGGACCCAGATGGTGTCGGAAAGCCCGTCGAGATTGTCTTGCGCAGTTCAGTCGTCGACTACGGCCCTGAAAACGGAGCTATCACACTCGCAGACGGGACCATGCACCACGCCGATCTCGTTATAGCAGCAGACGGTGTCCACACCTCGACAATCCGGCACGTTATTGGCCATCCCACCGCCGTCAAAGCTACCGGTTGGGCGGTGTTTAGGTTCTTGATACCAAGCGACGAGCTGCGTCAGGATCCTGAAATCAGGCCCCTCGTTGGGAGTGGACCTACCAGGCTTGAAGATGGTTTGATGAAGATCTTCACAGCGGAGGAAAGTATGAGGCGGCTTGTTTGGTATCCATGCGCTGAGTATGGCACTCGCGGGTCTTGATAGATCGCTCGCTAATGATGGATAATGAACAGCAACGAGATGCAGAACTTTGTGGCTGTTCACCAGGACTCTCATGCCGAGGACCATGAGAGAGAGGGTTAGTGTCTCGACTCTATACTTGATTCAGCTAACCTTTCGGGGATAGACTGGGATAGATCGGCCACCATTGAGGACTTCATGTCCCACTTCAAGGATTTCCATCCAAGTCTTTTGAAAATCACCGGGTGCGTAAAATTTCCTTTATTCTCGTTCGCTACCGTTGACACGCCGATCCAACAGAAAAGCAACAAGTATCAAGCGCTGGCCACTGCTATACCGCGACCCCATTCCAACCTTCAGCAAAGGACGCCTAGTGCTTATTGGCGACGCCGCACACCCGATGCTCCCGCGTTAGTCTATGAATCCCCTTCGTCGAATTTCAGCTAAGCGTAAATCTAGACCAAGGCCAAGGCGGCGCCCAAGCTATTGAAGATGCCGGCGCCCTGAGCGAGATCTTCGCGGAGATAAGCGGCACTCCAGACCTGAGAGAAATCCGCAGGCGGCTCGAGCTGTTCGAGAGTATACGGCTCAAGCGAGTTTCGGCGATGCAGGTCCTCTCCGATGCCGGGCAGGACCAGGCTTGGAGAATCAAAGAGCGCGCTCAGCGGTATATGCCGGAGGGGGTGCAGGTACCGACCAATCCTCAAGAGTTCTGGGATCACAACTTTGGGTATGACGTGTTGGGTGACAGTCGGAGGCAGGTGAAGTTGTGTTTGGAGGGCGGGAACCAGTCGAAGCTTTAGCATCTATGTGGTGCGAAAGAATTTTAACAGGGTGTAACTTGGAGCACCATGTGTATCTTGTTCAGCGATTCAGAACGGTACCTTCCAACTTCCCACCGCAACGCCCAGCATTAGACGAGAGTTCAAAGCAGTCACGGCAGAAGCCCAAGTGACTGATAACCACATGTACTAGCCATAGTGTATCAGAGAGGTACAGTCTACATGATGCTTTTCATTTCATATGTGGTCAAGCAGAACCGGGGTTGACAGGGTGCACCGTTCCAGTAGAAGGAATTTGCGAATACGCATATAAGCATGAGCAACACAACAATTCTCCGCCACAATATTTTCCTAACAAAGAGCAAATCTAGTTGAGGCTGCGGGGAATTACCAAGACCCCTTCAGCCAAAAGATCAGGGACGGGTATAATTTTAACCGCCCTATGCCAAGTGCAACACTGACAAAAACTTTCACAGATATTATACTAAGTTCGAAGTGGGCCAGTGAGAGAGAAACGTCTAATAGATTATAAGAGGCTATGCTACAGAAGAACCACGGCTCCATACGAATCATTGACCATGAAGATGTCAACCTCAAGTCCCATTCAGGGGCTGTTTGTATACTACTCCATCCACGGTAGTGACGAGAGTACCGTTGGCCACGAAAACATTAAGCATGGCACCATCGACGACATGGAACCCCCTCCCTCCCACCCCCGGACTGGTGACCTTGGTACTATGCGAGGCTCCAGGGGCAGTGAGATTGGAATACTAATCCAACCGAGCTGATGTCACAGATAGGGGGTGGAGGTCACCGACTCGTGTCCGTGGATATAATGCAGACCATCATCGGAGTAATTATGGTACGTGACTGCGACGAAGTCAAGGACAGAAGCGGTCTTGGTGTTGCGAAGAACCACATGCATAATCAAGTGAACTCCGGCGTAGATACTGGCTGGATCGGGGGCAGCTGGTGCGCCCATGAAGTTCAAGCTGGCTAAGACGTAATCCCATCGGGCGAGAAGCTGCCGCCATTCAGGAGGGAAGATTTACCCATACATCCGGTCCGGTGGGGTTCACTTGACGAGTACAAGCCCCCAAATCGTCGGTAGACACGACCGGTGGCAGTGGTAGTGAAACCACTTCAATAGACTCGGGTTTAGGAACGGTGTCAGCGCCCGCGATCAATGCGACAGACGAGACAATGCCCAGCGAGAGAGGGATAAACCCTCCGACGGCCGGGAAATGCATGCTGCTGGCTGACTTGATACAATGAGAACGATGGGAAAAGAATCAAACATGGCGGGCTCTGCCAGTGGCTGATATGTATTTGTCTTATATTGACAATATCCAGAAACGTCATCTCTTTTCTCCCAGGGCTTTTCGCCAGTTCGGGTGATGTTTGCGATATGCGTATGCACAGACCTCGTCTATGTCGATCGTTCGCCAGGCTGGGCCCATCGGATCTCAATCAAGTACTCTGCACGAGTACGAGGATAGCATTCGTCCCTGAATCAGCAGGGCGCGCGAGGATCATCAACTCTCGAAAGCTGAATTCTGTCAATCCTGGCAGTCACTGTAATCTTGATAGACCTAAAATTACTGCCACTCATGCTAGGCTGCGCGGGGAATTGGTTGGCAAACTTAGGGCTTGGCTATACGCCCCAGTTTCGGCTTCACGGGCTATTTCAACTTTCAAGATTGTCACCTTTCGGCAAACGTGATGAACCCCACTCAACCTTTGAACTTCCGCTTCGTTCTTGAATCGGGTCCAATCGTACTCGAGGAGGCAAAGTTCTGGGTCATCACACTTAGGCTCCCACCCAAAATCTGCCTGCAAAATCTCCATATTTTCGCTCATATCTCATCACTACTTGGATGTCCTTGACCCTACTACTGTTCCTTACCATCTTCCCCCTCTTCGAATCCATCGTAACCGATCCTATCTATAGCATTCTCTTCCGGAAAACTACAAGGCCCGCACAAGCGCACGCGACAAGTATTGTGCATAGATTGCAGGCAGCCCGGCGAATGTTACACATATCTCGTCATCATCTATTGAAATAAACATCTGAATTCATAACAATGTTAGTAAGATAAAACGCAGGTATTGGAATTCGAATGAGTTACTGGCCATGCAACAAAGAATCTCACAGCTTGAAATGTCGCAGACACCCGATTATATCGGCTGGTTCAGGCATAAGTCTTAAATATAGATTATCCTGTCTCATCCCTCCGTAATATGCATTATAGTATATACATCTTCCTTCTTTTATAAATTGCTAACATTTTGTATATAAGTCTTTCTATACTATAACCCAGCTTCAAGTTCCAGGTCATCCTAAAGCCCTCCAGAATAGTTAGAGAAAATCCCGCATTTCCAACTTCTAAGTACCTCTGTCATGAATAGCAATCAACAAGCCCATCGGATGGCTCAGGATGATTATTCGCCATTGCATTGCTGGCCGCAAAGAGATTCACCATTTGCAGGATTATTGCTGCAACAATGACACATAGCTCTCTAATATGCTCTTCGTGAGATAACTCAAAGGTCCATACGTGCTTAGGTCGACAAAGGCATTGGCATCGACTATCCCTTCGGCGAGATATGACTTATAAGTTTCTGTCGGTTGGTCGAAAATGAACCAAGCCTGGTCTCCGTCCTCAGATATCATGGCTCTGCTAGATGTTGTTAGAAGCAGACCTTAATCAAACAGTAACTGACTTACTGGCCATAAAAGCATCCCTCGTATTCATTCCTCACCCAGGACACGACTTCTGCTGACTCTTGCAAACGAATATTATCTAAGTCCTTGTCCCGACGGTTCTTCTTCACTTCGATTATTGCACGAATATACTTGCCGTGCTTCGCCCACAGTACTCCGTCCGTTAACGCTATGAATGAAGCTTGCCCGAACCCCGCTTGAAAAGCGGCATGGAGTATATTGAATTCGCAGGGAGGACAAAGCACGAGACCGGCGATTGCTTCAACTAGGGCAAGAGTGCAGTATTTGAAATCAATCCGTCGAGAGGTAATTTCGTGTCGTTGGTAGGCTCTAGTAGACGCGAAGTGTTCATTAGACAACCTGGTCAATGAATATAGAGTTATCTTACCTTCGGGATGACTTTCGGGGGCTTCGCCCAAGCTTCGTCTACGCTTCGTCGCCATCTTGGGAATTTATAATTTTGCTGGAATTGGTCAGTGGCGTACCTTTCATCACACGGTTATTGACTCACTGCTGGTTGAAGCACCACACATGGGTAGACTTGAGCCATCCCACTATCTCAGCTGTCTTCGGAGGCGGATTTTGTCCGAGATTTCGCTCCGCCTCCCTTTTTTCACTTCTAGAATGGCTCGTATGTCGCTTCTACCTTCAACCCAGAGGAACCCATCTGTTAGCGCTTTGAAAGAAGCAAGAGCGCGAACTTTGCTTCGAAGCCTGCATGCGAAAAATTGAATTCGTATGCCGTATGCGGATCTGAGATCATACCGCATTTGAAAGTAGAAAGTCCACAAATGCCGAACTTGTGAGATTCTGGGAAGATTACTTCTTGATGGTCGATCGGTGGTAAATAGCAGATACCAGATACCGAGCAAACAAGTTCTACCATGAGGCCCGTGAGAATATTCAGGTAACTCTGCAAATGCGACTCATAGATGCCGACATCATGAAGAGCGATCAATCAAATGCGCGCGACAGCCGGCGAGTGTCAAGAGCATTACCTAAGGGGGCAGCGCGTAAGCATGGCACACATCACGTAAAGAAAGATTCTCAGATCAGAAAGGGGCAATGTAACTTACTGGTACGAGGAGCTTAGCCAGTAAAGTCTCCGTGCAGAAGCTATGATACCGGCTTCCAAAGGAAGCTCTGTTTCTTCGCCTTAGGACCGTTATATGTGGGATGGTCGGTCGACTAGAGCAAGCGTACAAACTGTTGACTCCTCATCCATACGCACAGAAAATGGGATTAAGATTATCTTGGATGCTACTGAGGATGAAAGACATTTCTCTGGGTTAAAGGCAAAAGATATGTTCTAAGACAGGGTGGCAGAGGAGGCTGGGGAGGGTTTTTGAGAGTGTGAGGAAGAAAGAGAGTGTGAGGAAGAAAGAGAAGTTGAGAGTGGAGAAGAGAAACGAACTCCAATGTATTGTGGCATCTTGTGGACATTCAACAGTGGAATATACCTTATCTGAGTGACTTGACCGACATAATTCTTCACCAAGAAGGCATGAGGCAATCTCCAGTATTACTAACGAGCAGCACGGAATGTTCCTCCCTCCCAGGTGAATTCTTCTATCTTCCTTCAAGGTGAACTTCCCGATCCATTGTATTAACTTTTTCAACATACAGGAGTTTTCCGACAAGCTATGGTTCGACATCCCATCTACTCAGGCTATAAAACATTCACCAGGTGCCTCTGCCTCGTCCCTTGACGCACTCAAGGGGAATCACACTCAGACTCTCCAAGATGTCAGCCACTCGGTGCAGCCAGCCCATGGACGAGGCCCACGACCCTTGCGCCTACTGGGTCGAGACAGGGCTAACGGACTGTCGGTTGAAAATCATTCGCGTGATGGCCGCTGAAACCGACATGGATGACGCCGCACTCTACGCAAAGGATCTTCTCTTCATGTGGATGCAATACGCGCGAGAAGAGTCCGGGCAAACCATCCGCAAATACGGCGTCATCCTATGGGGCGATTCGGTGCGTCTGTACACGGAACTCCCTAAGTCTCACTACAACTATCAAGACGGCATCCTGTGCTACCAGCACGACAATCGGGAGGTGTTCTGCTCGCGGCGCGACGAGGCAATCTTCGCCGAATTTCTTGAGATTGTGCGGATCTTGCAGGAGCGGGATAACTCAATGAGGGCTGCCGGTCCAAGTAATAACTGCATAGTTGAGACTACTGAGGTCGTACCTCGACAGTTCTTCCCGGTTCCTGACATGAGTGAGAATCGAACTATGCCATCTCCACCTCCATTTCCGTTACCCGGTGTTGCCGAAGACGACGAGGCCAATGATCCGGACTATGTGGGCAATGATGATGATGATGATGATGATGATGATGATGATGATGAGACGAGCGTGTCGTCTTCGGAGGAGGACCAGTGCATCGTACTGGATCCGACCACCGAGGTGACTATGAAGGATTGCCAGACCGGTGAGGAGCTGGTGGAGTGGGTTGTGTACGTCTCTGGTGATCAGGTCGTATGGCATATGAGGCCCGTTCAGTTTAGTTTGCCCATTCGGTAATGATTCTATTCTTTTGAGGCTCTGCGAACATTCGGCTTGCTCAAGTCCAATGGAATTGCTTCGATTACCCCGAACCACATTTTCTGGCAAAACTTAGAACAAATGTGAGAATAAATATTATGAAGAGATTCTCTCTTCATTCTTTGCTCCTTGATAAATTCAATATCACTAACTTCAGATCTCTTTAGTGAAAATCGTAATAAAAATGATCATGCATATGCGCAATTATCTGGCACTATTAGCAAACCTTGCGTGGGTGCCTAATAGACGGAACTACACCGCAATAATCATCATGCACCAGAACTCTGAAAGAAAAAGGATCAAGTTTGTAGTATATACACAAATTTAGAACACTTATAAACCTCTACTCGAGATACTCGTTAGGCATGTACAGAGGCATGGAATCCTCCCAGATGGTATCGGTGACCAGCGTCTTGTTGGAACCGTCATAGTTCATGACCATGATCTGGCCGTAGGGCTGGAAGGTGTTGTCGAACAGGGCGCTCTCGTCCTTGAAGCCGTACATACCCGTGCTCCACATGATGCGACCATCCTGGGACCACACCGCACTGTCGAGAGGGGTTAACATCTGTTGAGAGGGCTCATGAGAGAGGATGAGAGGGAAAGAAACTTACTGGGCATCGTTGGACAGACTGTCAGTCACGCGGGTGAGCTCGGATCCGTCAGGTCGGATGGTGTAAATATCGAAGCGATCTTCATACCAGCGAGCGCCGTAAGAGCTGGTCCAGTTGTTGTTGCGGGTGAAGACGATGCGCTCGCCGTCCGGGGACCAGCCGGGGGTGTTGTCCCAGCCCAGTGTCAATTGGCGAGTCTCGCCCGTAGTGAAGTTGAAGATGTGCAGACCCTCGGGGGCGCCGGTGGAGAGGCTCCATTTGCGGTAGACCATGCCTGTTCCATCTGGGGACCACGAGGGGAAGCCCGCGTTGTGGCTGCCGTCGGTCAGGTTGGTGTGGAAGGTGCCGTTGGCGAAGGCACGGTAGAGAGTCGCGGCGTTGGTGGCACGAGAGGTGAACCATGCGCCAAAACCGACGACGAGCTCGTCGCCGTCCGGGTTCCAAGAGGGCTGGAATGCACCCGCCTGACCTTCCGCCAAGTACTCAGCCTGGGTGGCGTTGCTGATGTTGTAGATGTCGTACGAGTCTAGGGCTTCGTGCACGTCGGTGTACATAGGGGTGGAGGTCACCAGGGAGCCGTTGGCGCTGCCAAGCACCTTTTGCGTGGAAGCCAGACGGTTGGTGGGTGGGTGGTGCAGGGGGAAGACGTCCATGTACCGGTACTCCCAGTCGTTGTCATAGCTCCAGAGCTTGAGGCCGGCCGCCTGCTGCGTCCAGTCCCAAACCTGATAGACCAGCTTGGATCCGTCGTGGGACCACCAGGGATCGCGGATGTTGGTCTGGTTGAACGCCTTGTGGGTTCTGTCGGGGCTTGTGTAGTTGATGCCCTCGTAGGGCCCGGCCTTCACCAGGTACCCAATGTTGGACGAATTGCCAATATAGTGCTGGCCCACCTTGGGGTAACTACCAGACGTGTGAGCCTGCACATCGGTGCCAGTGGCAAAGTCCACACTATAGATCTGAGCGGACACGGCGGCCTGCTGCTGAGAGACACCATGCGAGCCATAAGTGTTCTCACGGGTCATGTTATTGTAGGTGATACGCTTTCCGTCGTGCGACCACTGAGGAGTGCCAAAGGAGTAGCCATCCTGACGCACCAGAGTCCGAAGATCGGTGCCGTTGGGTCGGATCACGTAGAGGCCAAGGGTCTGGGTGTGCTCCCAGCCGACACCCTCACTGTGGCCCGTCCAGTCGGTATTACGGTCCGAGCTAAAGACCAACCATTCGCCGTTGGGCGACCATGATGGTCGGAAGTGACCGGTGGGGTAGATGTTGCTCGACCGCGTCAGGGAAGTATCCGTCAGATTGTGGGCTTTGCCCGTCTTCAGGTCCTTGACCCAGACGTTCATGGTATAGTTACCCTGGGTGGATACGTAGGCAAGCTGATTTCCATTCGGCGATAGGACGCCAATGTCTTCGGCACTCTCCGTCGTCACTAAGGCTTCGAGTCCAGTTCCGTCAGGGCGGACCCGATACAGGTCAGACTGACCAGCACCGCGTCGCTCGCTGGTGAAAACAATCCACTGGCCATCCTGAGACCAGGACGGATGGTAGTCAAAGGCATGGGTCTGATTGCCCATTAGCTTTGTCGCGTTGCTACCATCCGCATTGGCAATCCAAAGCTGCGATCCAGAGGGCCCGATACGGTTTACTGATGAGTTAGTTAGCACGCAGATCGCTCAGATGGGGTCTCGAGCGTACTTACGGTAGAAAATACCCTTCTTGCCCTCGATAGCCCCGCTGGGTGTCTTAACAGGAAGCTCCCTGACATGAGCAGCTGCAGCAGCGGCGCGTCTGGCATAGGGACATCCAGCAGGACCAGCAGCTGCAGCGACATTGTTCGCCCGTTCAGCATACGGGCAGCCGGCGGCAGCGGCCGACCCGGCCACCAGGGCAGTCAAGGCAACGGCACTGGGAAGGCGCATCCTGTCCTTGCAGTTGGAAGAGAAAGAAGAAGGTGACTTGCAGAGATCGTCAGGAGTGTTAAGATGAAAGATGACCCGCCTTTATATATGGACGGACAGACGCGGAGGTGTCTCGGAGCAGCGTCAATGGGATTTTCGTTCAGACCCGATAACTTGGCCCATATCGCTGAATGAGCAACCCATCAGAGTCCTCGAATTCGAATTGCAGACTCCATCCGTGCACGAGGATGATGCTTAAATTGCATCTTGGCAAGATTTCTTCCCTCCGACCACCGACATCATCTCCACTGCGAATGATCAAGATCGACGCCAGCCGGGGCTGGATTTCTTGCTTTGTGTATAGCGGATGACGATCGTCCTTGTATCTCCGACTTGGCAGGGCATCGACCTTCTTGGCCAGCACTTGGCGGTCTCGATAGCGTCTCGTATTAATGTGGAAGGGAATTGATATCGCCGTCCTGATGTCGCTTACTGGCAACCCATTCCCAATGAGTCGATAGTAATATGTAGGCGCTGAAAGCGGGGCTTGGCAAGCATAGCACTTGGATAATCCATCCGAAGACGAGTTGTGTAGCGTGTGAAGGCAGTGGCAAGCACACAGTTATGTCCTCGCTTTCTCTTTTTTGCTTCTCCCTTCTCAACGATGCGGCCCACTTTAAAGGCTGGGCAGACCGGGGCAAGATCAGATAACGAGACATGACCGAGATAGAGAGCAGAATAATAATGGTCTCGAAGACCCAATCCACTAGAAGGGAAGGGATTTGCAGTCGGACCCGCCGGAACAGGAGGGCGATTGTGAATTGCGGAGTCCCGTCGGCGTTCAGGGTCAACCGTCGGTGATGAATGAGGAATTCAAGTCCGACCTCCGACGTTTACTATCATTTTTTACCTTTTACTACGTCGGGGCCCGCGCAGCCAAGCCTGGGAAAGACTCCGACCCCGGCCCGTCCACTATAACTTTCTTCTCCCAATCCCAGGGTTCTGATTAGTGTTGCCTAGAGGTCTTTTACCACATGGTGATGACATTCTGTTCCTGTCCACGCACCCCTCCATCTCATGATACTCGGTCTGTCCACCAGAGACGCAAACTCCTACAAATCTGGGGGATCAACATCGGCTTTGAATCTTACGCCCTAGTGCGGTTCAAGCAACCTTCAAGAGTGCCGATGATATTACTATCGACGTTCCCGGGAATTTCTTAATCCGTCGGAGGCGAGTCTGCCTGTCAGCATCGGCTGTCGGGATTGGAAAAGACACGTTAACGAGGATGCATGAATCATACCTAACCTAACAGAGTCCACCTATTGGGAGCTGTTCATGTGCATGTGCCGTGGAAAATAATCCTGCCATGCCTCAAATGACATTCTGATTGGGTGCTCTAACGTGGCTGACGCTGCAGAACTGAGCCTTTGTCAGAACCAGGGTTGAATTTCTCCCGATGCAGATGGCCCTGCTCATATCCCTGCAAACCTAATCTACGGGGTCCTTTGCTGAAGAAGCAAATTGAAATACTACTTCAGAGCCTTCACCGCTCACTCTCCTGTTTAGTGAGCAACTCCGTCCGGATTAAAGTCACAGTGAATGAATTACCAGTGCATAAGGTGATTTTATTCGTGGTCTTTCTTCAACGTCCAGCGTGCTGTGCGGGTTGTAGATTTGCGCATAGCGCTGGCAAGCGGTGGCGGCGAGCCCTGATCTCTCTTGCGGGCTGTCGAAGGCGTCGATCTGCTGGCAGTCTGTGTCGTCGTTGAGGACCTTGGCTGGGCTTGTCTCGGTGGTCCGGTTTATGTGACGCTGCTGATGAGCGGCGTGGTGGGGAATCGCGCGATCAAGGGCTTTCCGATGATGAGCCGTTCTGGGAGACGGCGATGGCCGTGCAGCTGGGGATCACGGCAGCAGCAATGATCTCCGCCACGGTCGGAGGGATTTATAAAATATTTTTCGTCGTGGCGAGGATGTAGAAGGGGGGTGTGGTGCCACTTAAATGGTTGAAAAGTTCGTGGATAAGTTGAACGAACACTGTATTCAGTCCGCCGTGGCATTGATCTAGAATCCTACCTATCCTTATACTACCTCAGTGGTACAAACTGAATGCTGAATGAACATAAAAAGCAAAAACATACAACAGAAGGGATTCGCTGGTGGTCACCCACCCAACTACTAACCTCCCGGCGTGTGGCTTGAGTACGGCTGAGCGGACGGGAAGCCCTATTTTCCACACCCTGTGGTCGTATGTGCTTAAGTATTACCAAGCAGGTCTGATGTGGGACGGTCTTTTTGATGGCTGTTGGCCTCCAGCCCTTGGCCTGGCCCATTTCACGGAGTGGATGTCGATTCCGTTTTGCACGGCGGCATTATAGTTCGATCGCATTACAGCTGTTACTTCGGCCAGGCTACTAGTACCTTGTTCCACCGCATGGAGCAACATGGTGCCAACACCCCCTGTGCCTACGACTAATACTCTACTTTTTATCATGGTGAGG